>NC_086337.1:14948874-15248874 GCF_032445375.1 Bacillus rossius redtenbacheri
TCAGATTTTATCGAAGACAAGTGCGGGTGGTATGTAAGAACTCAGTGTGCACTGACTGTTGTGCTCAAGGTGTCAGTGAAATGTATAGCTGGAATCACGGGCGAAAATCTGTAGGATTCCCATGAGGCCCGCGCGATAACGTGAAGATTTTGCAAATCCAAGTGGGCCCCCTCCGATGGGCTTTTTTTATTTCAGGGAGGTTCGGGCCACCCTGAGATTTTTCCCCTCCTCCCGGAATGTACACATGCAGCTGGAATTAATTTTTAGCCAAGTACGTAATTTGGTGCTGTATTTAGGCTGTCAAAGAAGATACGAAATATGGCTGCTTTGATAATTGACGATAACTCCTTTTTATTGTGAAATAGTACCCATCTACAACGAAATCCCTAAATATATCACCACTACTGTTGGGGATTTTCTATACAAACTATCAAAATAATTTTGGTTTCGTCACTGTCACTAGCTGTTATTGTATCATACGAAAACATGTTTGTTTTGTGTATTAATTTACGGTATTCATCTCTGTCAAAAAAAATCCTTTTCGATAATAAAGTGTAAGCAAGGTAGAATATAAGGCTAATTTTAAAATAAAAATTGAATAAAGTATTTTTTGCTTGCAGTAGTTCAAATTTTTGAATTAATTTAGTTGTTTGTTAAAAAAAACCTTCTAAAATCAAAGAAACGACCTACTTCCTAAATAGATAAATAGCGCTTTAAGAGTTCACACGCTTTTATAAATATTTAAACGCCAACATTTCAAATGTAGGTTTCATATAATGATAAAATCTTATCTATTTTCATGGTTACGCCTAATGGAAATAATACACAACAATTCGTCATATATGTTTTTTATGCTTTTAATAACTACTCTACACATGAGCAAATTTCAATATACATAAAACTAAGGAACTCTGCATTACATTTTAAATCTGTGTACGACACTAACAGAAATTGAAGCATAAAATAACATTTTTATTTTTTAATTAATAAGTATTTCATCAACGTGAGCTATGCTTTCATCTCAATGAAGCCACGCTACATAGAGGAAGTGCACATGTATTCAGTCATAACAACAGACCCTGCGGATCACCGAGTAAACTAATGAATGGAATTCATAGCATTACCAGGGTTTTAAGACATATTTTCGCTTCTACTCAATCGCAACATCTCACTTATCATGTATAATGATATGGTTTCAGTAAACATAACATAAGACATATTCGCCCCATGTTCAGTAGAGGAAACTAAAATGTTTGGAACACTGTAAACTAATTGTATTGTCATTTCTGTAGTCACTCGAAGCGGCAAACTATGTATTATTGTTCAATTAAACGAAATATTAAAACAAACAAACAATAACATTACGTTCAGACAATTCGTTACGTGAAGTGAATGTAATAAAATACACAAGACAGTTTCTTAAAAATACACACACCATTACCAAAACACAATCCCATAAAAATCGTATAATATTCCATGTCGATTTAAATTATTATCTATTATTCACCATGATAATTTCTTGCGGGTAGCCAGCAGCAAAGGGACATAATTTTTATTCATTTAATTAACTTTGACCAAACTTGTAAAACCTAGCATGAGCAAAGTAAGCTAATTCACAATTTTATTTTGCGTCACAATATTAAACATCAACTAGTAATGAATTAAGAGTTTGCTTCGCTTGGTAGAACATCGAATATAGTCATCTCCAGGTATTAAACTGAATTTTGAAAGAGGGACTCAAGTTTCTGAACAAGTTGTTGACATTCCTGATGATCCATCGACAGTTCGTAAACGGTCTCATCGTCGGGATGTCGAGCTTGGGACCTTTTTCCTCACCATAGACCTGTGGTCTGTTCTACCATTCGCACAGCTATCCCAACCTATACAAATAGCCGAGTGCTACTTCTCCCGTTGCTTCTATCATGGAGCTCGCCCGCAGTCGTACTTCCCTATCCAGCCTGCGTAATACACGCGTCCTACCTGCTAGCCGCCAAGAACGCGTCCATTTGTGAAAAAGCCTCACCCGCTAACAAATACTAACTCATTAATTATAATATGCAAAACATAAAAACATTACATATGCGATAAAACAAAATTTGCTGCTGTCATAAGCCGAAGAAAAAGAATCAAGCTGAAATACCTATAACATAGACAGATAAATCTAAAATAGAGTTATCGATAGTAATGTTTTAATAAACAGAATAATGTATGTCATATTACACTAAATACGTGTTCTTACTAACAACCGAATTTAAAAATAATATAAATTACTTTTTTTCTTTTTCAACCATAACCGCATAGACGAAACAATAATTTTGATAAAAATTTTTGTATAACTATACGACAGGACTAAAAGTACATTGTACGTAATAAGTATTTGCTTATAGGAATTAATGCTGCAGAATATACGAATAGATTCAAATGCATAGAATTTAATATATTGTGGAATTTATTTGGCAATATGCATGTACAAAAGATTTAATTTGAAATGAATTAACTGTTTTTAACTACAAATATAATTTCATCATTTCTCACTTTTATTCAAACTTCAGAGTGTCATTTTCAACAACAAAATAGCCACAACTTCACTTAAAAATATTTTAACTTGATACTTATATTGTATAACTTTTGATGAAATTAAATGTTAAGAGTTTCATTTAAGTTCGAAAGGAAACATAAATATAACGTTCAAAATAAATAACAAACGTTTTGTCTAGTTAGGAGTTCCGCGTCATGCAAATAAAGGAAAGTTAAACTTTTCAGTATACGGCTGCAATAATTATAGAGGAAAATACTATTTATTCATTACTTTTAATTCCCGTTTGAAGAAGAATAAATCGAAAAGTGCTATACCGAAAGTATAAAGTTGAAGTTCAATATTGCTTGTCAAGTAAGTTCAAGATCAAAATAAAAAAGAAGAAAATTTGTTTTCTTGAATATACTTTTTTCAGAAAAGTATACATACATACAATATTTTTTAAAACTAAAATAAACATTTTTAGTCCTTGAGTATAAATTTACTGAAATATTTTTTTAGTTTATTAATTTTTTCATGCGAAGAAATATTTAATTGTTAAAATCACGAGAACATAATTTATTACGTTTATGTATTCTAAAAGCTTATGTTAAAGATCGACTATATGCTATTCAATTTGTCCAAGAAATTTACTGCAATAGGAGAGCATTGCAAAAACACAATTTAACTAATAGGTATTATCACAATAAGTTATGTTCATAAACTATATTAAAGGGAAACAAATATTTATCATTTAATGATATGCAACTTTTTCCTTTGAGGTAAAAATTGAGGTATATTTAATGTAATAAGTAAATCCTCTCATAAAATTTACTGAAACTAATATTCTTCATTGTCCGTCATATTATGATTCCAAACAGTTTAAATCAACTGAAACATGAAATAAAATAGTAAGGTTAACCATGAGGTGTGGAAGAAATTAGAGATTGTAAAAAGTGTTAAAAATTTCTCATGAAATATTGTAATTATTATGTTCGTACATCATGTAATAAAAAATTCAATACATGAAATTCAACACATAGGTACTTTGTATTGCAAGTTATTAAGCATACCTATATTTTAAAAACACATGTGCGTATCTAAGTCGAATTGTTATGTAATACATGATGAACAATAACATTACCAACACAACTTCCCTTCCAAATAACTTTCACCCAAAGATAAGGCCGCGGACAAATTATACACACTGGTCGCACGAGGAGCTGAAATAAGTCTTATAAGAAAGCCGGCCGGAGTAATTCTTTTCAAGCCAAAGCTGAAAGTAATGGATGTTGTTTGTCTAAAGCAGGCAGTGAAATTACATACAAGTTTACAGAATAGCCATATAAGATCTTTGACGCTTCTTATCCCGTCAGTGGACTGTACGCGAAGAACCAACTGCATCATGGCCCGCCGCCAGTTATATACTTACGTATGAATACACTTGTAAACGATGGTTTGCATACTTATGTATGTTGCCGACATCGATAGGTATTATTTGGCAGCTCTATGTGGATTCATTCGAACACGTTTGCGCTAAACACGACATATTTTTACATAAGAGTGACATCGCGCACTGAAAAAAGTTGCAGGTCTGTAACGCAACAGTGATGCAAATATTACATAGTTCGAACATTTTCTGGAGCACGACATTCACTTTGGGTAATGCTAAGCTACTTGATAGGTACACTTTACCCGCTTTAAAAGTGATAACTTAAAACAAAAGTGTACATGGAAGCAGACTCAGCCATAATGTTTATTGCTGTTGTGTTTGTCATAAACCTACTAAGTTCAATACGGCCTGTAAGTAGAACCCATGTTTTTTTACGACTTGTGTACAAGCTGTGGTTGTAAAGCGAATTTTTTATTATTAGTTAACTAACGTCTATCATAACAAATTTGGATTAAGGCTACCTTAATTTTTTTTCTAGAACGAAAATATCTGGAAATAAAAATCAAGGAAAAAAGCATGAAAGATTACGGATTTTTTTTCAACAACAAATGATTAATGGTTTAACTGCTTTGTGTACTATATAAAAACATAACAAGCTTTCAAAATTTTACATTTTTTTTGATTATCCGTTATAGTTATGTTTAGTTTTAACTCAATAATATTTAAGTTGATTGCCAACGTCACGAGTGTACAATAATTTATGTCACACTGCTCCGGGTTGCAGGTAAAGTAACAGGCGTGAAATTTGATTAGAAACGCGTTCTTTTTATTCAGGCCCTTTAATTGGGCGTGACGGACCATGTGCCAAATATGTAACAATTATAAGTAGGTGAAGTATTAAACAAAAAGAACTTGAATGCAAAATAATGCATCTAAAAATAATAATTTGCAAGGTTCTTTCGTGGATGTTGTAATGTATGGGCAATATTTACTTAATTTTGGTTTTTGGATAAATTAATTGTGGTTTGTAAAATTTTAATAATTTTGTATAATTGCTGTAAAAAATTTATTTCCTGTCCTTATTAATTAATCGAGCTGTATAAATAAGTTTATCTGAAAATTTATGTCATCTTCATTAAACATTGCCACTATTTATACTTTTTAACTTCCAAATGGTTTTTGAATTTTGTAATTAATAACGTACCATCCATAATTACATATGTGAGCGATCGGTCACTGACCTCATCTTCAATACTCCTCGTGACTCCTGCGCCAGGAGGAACATATATATACTTCTGACTAGCTTATTTATTATAGATCTCCCCTTGTTTTTATTTTTTATTTATCATTCCATGAACATTTTTAAAACAGAGAAGACCATCAGATATCTATCTAACCAAAAAACATAGAAAAATAACATTTAGTTTTCAAAATATGATTTTTCTTTTAGTTTAAGATACATTTTATATAAACCTACATTTTTAAGTATGAAAACTTTTGTAAATAGTTGACCATTTGGTTAATACCAGTATAAATTTTTCTTCAGCGTTGTAAGATGTGTAAAATCATTTTGGAAAACTAAAATAATTTAAAAAAAATTAGGGTAGTATAATAATTGTTTTTTTAATATTTATTAAAAATAGAAGGAAAACACTGAAGTGTATGTTCATTATAAAAGTTAAATAAAAATTATGTCGAATTAGCTAGCGAGACTGTAAAGTCACCAATAAATAGTTTGTACGACAAATTTCAACGTGTTGATTGATCAGTTTCAATACTTTATTTCGTAATACATGATCTAGTATTGTAAACTTTAGGATATTAGTAGTTAAAAAAAAAGCGATGTTTTAGAGATACACGAATATACGCACAGAGTAAGTCGAGCACATGGTACTGTGGCGAGGCACACTAAAAGCAATTCTGAGAATTTCTTTCGGTCACGGGATTATCTTACCTTTGCGGTTGTGGGTTGTCTCCCTCTCACGCACGCACGCACACACACAGGTAGCCTGCCTCCCCTCCGGGCCAGGGTCCACCACCACGCTACCTGAGCCGTGGGCGGCGAGCTGGCTTCGCCGAGCGGCAGCAAGAGACGGTGGAAAACTTTCAGGATTTGCAGAAATTGCGGAAAAGATATCTCGGAATTCAAAGCGATGACTATATGTTTTAAATACATGAATTTCTTCAGAAAAAAATTATATTTTTTTCTAGACTTGTACTTTTTTTCTGTCATTCTCCTAAGCAGTATAAAATGGCCCCAAAGTTGGACAAGTTGGTGATTTTTTATTTCATATTTTGATAGAAAAAAACATAAATGTAAAAGTATACAGACAATTCGTGTAGTATCTTCTCGTGGGTGAAAAATTTTCAGATTCGTAGTGTCGATCAATAAAGTCCCATCATTATTTAAAAAACATAGTGTTCCGCTAACTTCTGAAGCTACTAGGGAGGCCCCTTAAGTACAGGCGCTCAGTAACCATCTGCGGAAAAAGTTTAAACAATTTCCGTACTCGAGTCGAAAAATGAAATTGGGACGAAAAGGACTTAATTTTGTTAATTTAATGAAAATTGGGTCAACAGTAATTACAGAAAAATGTACAAAATTACGATTGTAAACTGGTTTAATTTCTAGGCGTCTATGCAGAGGGTTAAATAAACTGGTAGTGTATTGCGAAAAGTGCTTGGAAATGAATAGCGACTATGTGAAAATGTGATGTAGATATGAAGTAAATTAAAACATGGAACAAAACTTTTTTTTTTTTTCATGATCAAACGGTTCTTACTTTCCGGAACGCCTCGTACTACAAGAACCTTGCTTGTTTCTTATAAAAATATGAACTTTAACAAGCAGCTATATGTGATAAAATACATCAAGATTTTAAACGATTGCAAGAATGTAAAAATGTGCGATTTTGACCATCAGTTTAAACTATACATCTCAACAATTGGCACCATTCGTTAAATTCAGCATTTTAAGGAAGGGCTTTTCATTTTATTTGAACAAAGAATAACTTACTACCAACCATCTCACCATCATATCACTACAATAATTAATCTTTTTTGTTAATAGATGCCTAATCTTGTAATAAATTGTTAGCAATGGTCACATAATTGTTAAAAATAGCATCCTTTACCCACTATAGACATGTCAGTAAATAGAATGTTGTAACTTTTAAAATTACTTTCGGCTTGACCTACAGAAAACAAACATTTAACAATATTAAGTAGGTTGAAAATTAATTTGAACGGATTTTATACAGTGGCGGCTTCTAAGGAAGTTATACATTTTGTCCTTCAACCCCTAATGTTTCCAAACAAATTCAAACAAAAAGATTTTGGTACTATACTGCTATTAGTAGGTATAATACCGCCAAACGGATGCGATATTTTTCATAGTAAGGGAGTTGTGTTTTTTTCATTTTACAATAACCTTCCCCATTTGTACCATATTGGTCCGATTTTGACCATTAACGAATATAACCGAGATTTTCCATTCATATTTTTTTATGTATCAGTCTGCAAGTAACTTTTCGAATATTATGGCAGTTATTGTGTTCATTAAAACGTTATTTATATGAAAACTACTGAGTTTACACATGGAAAATGCAACTATAAACTAGGTAGAACTTTTCCTGAAGCCGCGCCATGGTAACGACTGCGGATAGGCGGCCTTTCTTCGAGGTAAGCCCAAGAACCTCGAGGCGGTGGAGCCAAAGATGCACGACGCAGCTCGAACAATGCAGTTCGAATGTACTGAAACCTCGCCGCTCTTTTTATTTCCCAATATCATTATCTTCTAGAATTTTTTTAAAAATTAAAAGTGTTATACGACGTACGTACAAGCACACCTGTCCGGTTTTTTTTTTTGGAGTGGTTGTCTTATCTTGCATTGTTCACAGTAAACTCACGGATATTATTTTGCTAAATTAACGATTCGCTCTCTTCCCAACTTGGCTTCACCTGTTGAGCACTCATGCTAACTGAACCGACTGTAGAGGTGGGAAGTACCCAGCTAGAGCAGGTACTTGGACCAACGGTAATGCCGCACACGGTACCTTGTGCTGACACGTGACGAGTGGAGTACCCCCGCGGGCAGGTACGCCCCAGGGAAGCAGGGCATCTCCCTCCTCCCTCCCCACAGCATGGCTCCGAGGCGAACAGGAAGAGAAGCTCCTCACATGAATAAAGATATACCTTAAAGCGATGGGCGCTGCAAGATGATCTTCCTTGAGCTGCTCCATTGTTCAGTAAAAAAAAATAGAGCAAACACTGCAACTGTCCGGTCAAAAGCAAGTGTGACTGGTGTCGAAATTCTCAAACATTTGGGGAATTTTTACATTAAATTAAAAATTTGAACAATTATAACCGATAAATTATAATTTTCCACGAAAAAGCGAGCAGAATCAATGTTTACTTGTAATTATTTTTTTCACTCTGTAAAAAATATGCAAATATTGTTGTATTGAATGAAGTCTCCAAGTATAAAGGCAAAAACTCGTTGGGTTCCGTGAATAATGGGACACAGTTCACGAGAAACACCTGGAAATACGAACTTGCTTTCTTGCAGGGTGTTCTTTGAAAGGCGACTAAAGTATATACACAAATTTATTATATTAGATTACCGACTGTGAGAGAATTGCGTTACGTAAAACTAGCGAATTTTATAACAGCGTGATTTACGCTCTTTCTCTTTCTCTTTGCATGGCAACCTTGCACACACGTTTGGCGAAGTAGTTAATAACATAAAGCAAGCAACACGCTATAAACAATTATTTACTTTAATAAAAGATTCCTTTGAAAACCAGTGGCCCAGAAATAGTTTGTAATATTACAAGACATGGCAATGATTATTTTTGCATATATGAAATACATTTTTCGAGATAATGCTGAGTATTTTGTACAAAAATTGGCGCATGATTTTCTGTTTTATTTGATGTTTCATTCAAGCATATTGTTTTTAAATCATAACCTAATATTGAAAAACTCGTCTTTATTTCATTTTATTATGCTTATTATGTGTGCAGTTAATATGCTGGGAAGCTATTCAGGGAACGATTTACAGATAACTTTTAACTATTGGAGGTACTGGGACAGCACTAAACATAAATTCCCGGGTAATAATCCGAAACCAGTATTACTGTGAACACTATTTTGTAGTGATACAGATTTTTTTCATGTAAATGTTAAAATTTACAAATATCCGTCTTTTTACGCGAATCACTACATAGTATAAAACAAAGTCGCTTCCCGCTGTCTGTCCCTATTATGCTTAGATCATTAAAACTACGCAACGGATTTTGATGCGGTTTTTTAATAGATAGAGTGGTTCTAGAGGAAGGTTTATATGTATAATACATGCATAATATAGTAGAGAAACACTGATAATTTTAGAGGTTTCTAATGTGTTGTCGTAAATAAACACATTTTTTTTTTGCGCTTACATTGCAAACGCTGGCTGAACCCTACGAGATAGATCAAAATAATGTACTACAGTATTGTACACCTTAAAAAGGTCTACAAAAAATTCCGTGATGGTATATGTCTATCTCTTAGGGATAACCCACAATAACCATTTTTTTCCTTTATTTTTTACGAGAAATAATGGCTTATTTACGAAGCGATTTTAATCAGTACAGCATTAATCCATATCCAATTAAGTACCTTAAATACATTGTCCATTTAATAAAGATCAATATGGCCCTTTACAACATGTGATTTAAATTAATATTTTTGAAGATATTACAGATTTAAAATGCTGAGACATAGCGGTTTTGGCCGGGGGGGGGGGGGGGGGGGGGGTATATTTAGAATCAGCATTTAAAAAGAAAATGTACAGTCTTTCAGAGACGAGAGAGCCACACCTGAAGTTCCCCGAAGTTCATGCTCGGTTTTTTGTTCCGTTCTATCTCATTGTATAAACCGGTGTGGCATTAAATTTTGCGGTCGATTAGGATAGGTTAGCTACATTATAAATACATGTACTTTAAAACATTGTGGATGGTTGGTTATATTAGGTAAGTATAGCTACATTAAAAATACCGTAAAAACATTTTATGGTTGCTTAGCAAATCACTTTTTAATATGTAGCTATCCAGGGCTAGGAAACCGTTTACATGATTTCACAGTATCTTTAATGTAGCTATCCTAACCAAATCAACCGTCCACAATGTTTTGGCTTTCCTTTTATCAACACAGCCATATTTATTTACAATGAACAAAAAAAAAAACAACCGAAGATGCACGATCGGACGTTTGTCTCTCTCGTCTGTGAACCGAACGCTTCCCGTGAACAAACGC
Source organism: Bacillus rossius redtenbacheri (assembly GCF_032445375.1). Taxonomy (NCBI): domain Eukaryota; kingdom Metazoa; phylum Arthropoda; class Insecta; order Phasmatodea; family Bacillidae; genus Bacillus; species Bacillus rossius. Next base: position 14,959,080 of record NC_086337.1, read on the forward strand.
CCAACGCCAAAGATAATGCAGTACGACGACTCACGCGATGTTGCACCTGGAACAGTGCAGTAGGGCCTAACTGCTGTTCGCCTCGACGTGCAGCCGGACGCCTGCACAGCCCACACACACACATCTACAGGAGTGGCGCGGGTCGAACAGCGCGCGCCAGAAGACACCTCGTCCTCGTCACCCTGCCCCGTCGAACAACTCTGGTTTTACACGTAGTTTCACTCCCACATTTGCTAGCGCGTTTCTCGTGCGCAAGTCAATAAAACCATCTTTGAGGTCTAAAATTACAAACTGCTATGGTTTGGTAAATACCTATGTCATAGCCATTGGTGTATTTTGACTTTGTGATATATGAATTTACATTAATTTACCACAAGTGTTAGATGATTTTACTGGATCGTTGAGTAAATTTACAATGAAAATGATCATGTTAATTTGTACTGCTTTCAAAAAAAAAATATATATATATTGTAGCTTATAGATGTGTATTTCAAATTTTATCACTTTTATTGTTCACGCACACACTTCGAACAATGATCTCAGTGACTTTGCGAAGTTTCAAACCCACGATTTATTATTACTATTCTAGCGTCTAGTCTCGCATCCATCGTGCACACTAATAATTCGTTTGATAATGGGAATAATACTTTCGTAACATGCCACTATAAATTGCAAAATACAATAGTTTGTTTTCTCAGTTTCTTGGTAATTTAAATTTACTCAAAAAATATTTTGCCCTTTTAAAATGACGTTTGTGTGTGCTTACCAGTACCGTGTACTGACAAAAAACAGGACACTGGTTAATTTGACACTTGTAAGTATAATTTAATCTATAAATCCAAATGTGTATTTTACCGAAGCTATTACAATTTGGTAGTTAAGAAAAATTACACCAATTGTACTACATAGTTGAAAATTACACGACCAAATTGTAAAATAACAAACTTTTGAGCATATAATTTTACGCATTTGTTTACAGTGAGTGTACTTGCGATCACCAAGCGAGCTCACGAATTTGGACCCATCCCCTTTAACCCTCCACGCCTCCAGGAAGAGGAAGCCTAAGATGTACATCAAGTTCTGTCCCTGCCCAAACACGCCCGAATATTCACCTTCAGCCAACCTAATCTCTCATTTTCCTGGTTTCCCGACATACATTCAACAAAACGCTGAAATGTTTCTTCACCATAGGTCAGTCTTGATTTCTTTTACAATTCTCCTGAATTGTGTTCGTATAGTGCGTAAATCTGCTATGATCTTGCTGTCAACTAGACAAAAGGCTAAAACAAAAGATGCCAACAAGTTTTTTATCCAGCCAAGTCGAAGAAGTGCTGACACATTGCATGTCTTAATACACGTGTTAATGCTCATAGTAATAAATCGGTGTTTATTCAGTTGTCACTTTCACTTGAGCTCGGTAGATTGCAGTGTCATATCATAGTGTCACTAGAGGCTTTTACAACACAGAAAGATACCCGCGCTGTTTAACATCCAACAAATTTCACCAACCATTTACCAAATACTTTCTATATATTTTACCGATGAACAAAATATAAACTGTCAAGGATAAGCAGGACCCAGCATGAGATATATAAATTAATACATCGAATGCTCTAATATTCATTTTAGCTTCAGTACTTCCACTTCGGCAATAATATGGTTATCTTTTAAGTGGCACAGTTAGGAAGATTTCGGTGAAAACGTTATGTGTTTCAGTCGTTACAATTGTACGACTCCAGAAAATTTCGATCTATTTTTTGTTTGGTCCCTAGACCCAAAACCTATCGCCCACTCAAGTATATATCGTATATAGAACAAATCGCCTGTTTCCCGCGGAGCGTTTGAACGAAACGGCACTGAGATCGCGCGTACTCTCAGCCAGTAGAGTGATGTCTGCTGGATGCGCGCGAAATTCAAATTTACGCGCTACTGTTCATGTTTGTAACTTTTCAGAGTTGCTTTTTTCGGAAATATGTGCCTCAAGGAAAATTGCTTGTTTTGGCATGCCTTGCCACCCATTAAATTTGGACCCATCAATTTATATACAGCATATATAAATTTATATATATTTCTAAACAGTATATATACACGTATATTTCTATACATAAATATATATTCCTAAACAGACGAAGAGTACCATTCACCAGTGGGATTCAGGCAACGAGTACCGTCCACCAGAGGGATTCAGGCAACGAGTACCGTCCACCAGAGGGATTCAGGCAACGAGTACCGTCCACCAGAGGGATTCAGGCAACGAATAACGTCACCACCAGTGGGATTCAGGCAACGAGTACCGTCCACCAGAGGGATTCAGGCAACGAGTAACGTCACCACCAGTGGGATTCAGGCAACGAGTACCGTCCACCAGTGTAGTCCAGACGAAGAGTAACGTCCACCAGAGGGATTCAGGCAACGAGTACCGTCCACCAGAGGGATTCAGGCAACGAGTACCGTCCACCAGAGGGATTCAGGCAACGAGTAACGTTACCACCAGTGGGATTCAGGCAACGAGTACCGTCTACCAGTCTGTCATTTATACTTAACTAAGCCATTTTCTGTGGTGACAAATGAATAAGCTTCGTTGTAGTGAGGAAACCTATTTAATGCTGGTTATTAATTTTATGTCTCTGTTCTTCATTCACGTATTAGACATCACGACATGCTCCGTCCAAGTCTGCCGACAAGTCAGTATAAATAAGAACGAATTCGTTTGAGTAATGTTAATAATAATTTAAATGAAACTCTGAGTGTTGTTGGTTCATCTGACTATATGCCTTCAAGATTTTATAGTCTTGGAGGACTGGTAATGTCAAAAGTGAAATATCTTCGATTCGGCGAAATGAAAATTGGGACCACACAACTTCAAGATGACGGATGTCTTCTCAGCCCGTAACCTGACAAAAATTAGGCTTGCTTGCCTAAAACCGTGCTGAGTAAATTTAGCTTCGCAATAATTGTTGGGATACTAAACGGTTGATTAACTGATATTCAGTACTTGAAAATGTGTTTGATGGTATACGCGTGAGAAAGGAATTTTTACACAATGTAATATAATACGAAAAAAAAATCAAATAAAAAGAAAAAGTTTATCCTGCGAGATTCACTATACGTGAGATTAGTCAGATGTAGAGAAAAAAATTTTTTGCTTAGCAACGACTGTTGGTAGCATTTGAAGCATGTTGATGCCACAATGGGCTAAATGTGTTTACGATGTAAATAGCGTAGGAAATGAAGTATCAACAAAAAATGCTATTTTGACACTTAAACGATTATTTTCATCTTCTGTAAGCTAGCTCTGAGCTTCTATTAAGCAATTTTGAACGATCCGATGAAATGTCAAGTAAAAGTACTAAAACGGTGATGCTAAAACAGTACAGGTTGCGTCAGGCGTCTACTATGTAAGCGTTCGTAAAACACACCCATAAAGCTGAGCACTTGGGGATGGTAGTCATCTCCTAGGGAGTAGTTAAATGGGAAAGCTTACTCCGATTTATTGCTGTCGAAATGGCCAGTTCATTAAGTGGCACATTAAACGTGCAGTTTGGAACCAATGTGCAGAGGGCAACTAACAAGTTAGAAGGGATACAAAATAATGTACCCATTTACCACCCAAAATATCATTTATTTACTGACGGAATTAGTGATAATGTTAAATCACAAAAATATTTTACGATATCACACAAATTTTACTTAAATAAAATTATACAATATTAAGATTTTATAATATAATTATTAATTGGGGTATATAAATGTGCTCTCTATGAAACTGTTTAAATCTATCCTGTTTTCGTATTCGTACCTACATTATTCCCTATTAGCCAGTTTTTAACTCTGAGAAGCCAATATGTAGTTAGAAAAAATAGATTGAAGTTTGGAAAAAATAAAGTTTTGAATTGCGGTAAGTTGCAAAAGTAACATTCGATACTACCCAATCTTAGTTTAATTGTTCGTGTAATTAATGCATCATTAGAGTCCTGTGCAAAATATTAACCTGCAATTTTATTTTGTAACAAGTACTCGATGTCCATAAAATAATGTCCCAGTTTTAATGGTATATTATAAAAGTTTGATTTATTCTACTTACAACAAATAATACATCAAATTGAAGGTAAAATAACTTAGTTTTTCTTATAAATGTCCAATATGTGCAATCTTTTTTATACGGTACACAGCCAACCTAAAGTCTAATTCTTCCCACACTTTGGTTAACAAGTCCGGAGTAATGGAAGCCATAGCCTCTTAAATTTTGTTTCTCAACTCTGACAGATCATTAGGTAGTGGCGGAACGTACACACGATCTTTTATAAAACCCCTAAGGGAAAAGAATCACATGGCGTTATGTCAGGGGAACGTGGAGGCCAGTGAAAAAGAGCTCTGTCGTCTCGACCATTACGGCCAATCCAACGGTCAGGAACTTTGACTTGCAACCACTTACGAGCAAAGAGATTCCAATGGGGAATGGCGACTCTTGAGATGTTTATTAATGTCTTTTATTAGCAGGATTTGTACAAGTTGGTTCATATATGTTTTTAAAAACTACATGGAAGCAAACATTCAAGTTTATACGTCTATGCCCGTTTCCCTCTTCTCCGACACCAATTAATGTATGATATATTTTTACTTATTCTTTCATGTAAAAGTAATTACTACCTTTTATTTAAATTTGTAACTTTTAGTAAATAGGTCCTACACTGAGGTGAGAATTTCAAGAAAAATAAGAATATTGGCTAAATTAAAAAAAAAAAAAAAAAAAAATGGGAGTGTCTACTTATGAACGCGAGTTAGAAGATTACTTGGCGTAATGAAAATATAACTCTAATTTTAGATGCAGATAAAAATAGAATTAAAATAATAAAAGGAATGGAGTGATGTTATAAATACGGTGTGTAAAGTATAAATTAAATCAAAATAAGAAAATTAAATATATACCTAGTATTCACTATTAATATAAACCCGTGTATAAAATTAAAAATTTAATAAGGTAAAATAATCGAGATGAATTTTAATTAATTATGAAAATCACTATCTACGCTGAAATTATATTCTAATTAATTAATTAGTATTAAATATTAATGAAAGCTTTTTAATTTTAAAAACAAATAAATTATACATACAGAAACTTAAATTCACTTATATAAATACACTTGAAAATATACTTGAAATATTTATAAACACGATTTCTATCACTAATATTCACAATAAATAAATGTTTATAATGATGTGTACCAGTATTCAATATCAATCACTGTGAAAAGTTTGTTGCATGGTGCGTGTGCATCGTAAAAATTCACTTGCATCATTTTTTCATAACGCTCCTAAAGAAATACGACTTCGAAAATTTATTTATTAATACAATCACAAATATCACAAACATCAAATTTATACAAACCGGTACAATCAATAAAACAATATATTTTTAAAATTTATACATATGACAAATTCTTTTCTACCACAAGAAGAAACCAACACAATTATTTTGTAGAATATTCATCAGCAAGCAAGGTTAGCTTGTTCTCAGTAGCAGTCGGTCCACGCGCAACCACCTTTTCCCTGTTATTCTTCATCTTCGGGACAGATTTTTACAACAGCATCATTTACAGACTCTTCCACGATGCTACCCTGGTGAAGGACAGTATCCATCGTCTTGAATGCTCTCATGCAATTATAGTATTGAACTGGCTCAGGTTTATCATAAGTACAATCCAGCCACTAATTATATTTCACAGAATGGTAATTTTCCAATAATTTTCAAGCAGATTATATATATATATATATACTAGCTGCAGTACCCGGCTTTGCCCGGGCTGAACACCAGGTGATATATTGTCCGCGAGTTACAGCAAAATGGATAGCGATATGTCCAGTGTGGTGGACATTAAGAAACGACACATAATTACTGTTTGTGTATCTGTGACCTATGGTTTTCAGTTTACCCATGGCGATCGGTTGAAAGGTTTAGAAGTTGAAGCGCTACAGCGCAATCTAGCGGCGAGTTACAAAAAAAAAATGGTTAGTATAAAATTCTTCTCCATGATAAAAACACTTCGATGTGCCAACTTTCATGGCGATCGGTCAAACGGTGTAAGAGTTTATCGACGTCATACGTGCCAACATCCAATTATATATATTCTTATATTTCGAAATTTTGGGGCTTTCACTTTTGCGGAAAGTGGATGTTCAGGACCTCGAATGGTTTGGAACACTCCATCTCGAAAGAAATGATATTTGAAATTCCTGAAATTGTCGAAATTTTGGGGCTTTGTCCCCAGAGGGCGAGGGGTGATTTTGAGTACCCTGAATGGTAGGGAAACACTTAAAACCGAAGTAGAATGATTTTTGAAATTTTCTAAATTTTGGGGCTTTGACCCCTGAGGGGGGGGGGGGGGGGGTGAGGTTGAGGACCCCGAATGTCTCGTTAACACTCAAAATCGAAAAAGAATAGGTTTTTGGAAATTTTGGGAAATTTTTTAATTATTGGGTCTTTGACTTCTTGTGGGGGGAGGGTAGTTTGAGGACCCCGAATGGCTCGGAAACACTCCAAATAGTAAAAAAGTATTCTTAAATTTAAGAAATTTTTCGAAATTTTTCGTAATTTTGGGGTTTTGCACTCCCCCCCCCCTCCCACAAAATTGGGTGCGAAGTTGACTTTGGATAAAAGTTTCACAATGCCCCGGACACTTTAGTTCGTAATGACTTAATATTAAAACAATTTCCTCCAATTTTTAGAAATTTTGTGGCGTTCACTTTTGTGGAGGGGGGGGGGGGGGTGGAGGTTCAGGACCTCAAATGTTTCGGAACACTCCATCTCGAAAGAATAGATATTTGAAATTACTAAAATTATCGAAATTTTGGGGCTTTTTCCCAGAGGGGACCCTGAATGGCTCGAAAACGCTTAAAATCGAAAGATAAAGATTTTTAAAATATTTTAAACTTTCGAAATTTTGGGTACTTTATCCATCTGGGAGGGGGGGGGGGAGGAGGTGATGTTGAGGACCCCGAATGGCTCGGAAACACTCCAAAACGAAAGAGATATAACGGAAAACTTATTACCTACCTATGAATAACTTTCTAAATAAATTAATACATAACTGTATGTTTAAGAATTTACGTACATACATAATATTAAACTTCAAACTATACACACCAAAAAAACTAAGGATGTTTGTGAAACTATTTTTTATTTGTCATAATGTTTAAAACATTTGTAGGATTTGTTTATATGTAAAACTGTGGTGGCCATATTCCGCTTATCCAAAGGAGTATAGAAATTAATAGAGATATCACTCCCTGTACACACCACAAATATTTGAATTAAGTACAAAAAACATAGTCCAAAATGAAACAAAAAGTATAAATAACAACTAATTTGTCAAAAAAATTTATTCAACTGGAATGACAATGTTAACTGTAAAAAATTAACAATATTGACAAATAGAAAAAAATTAGTAGGCCCTACCTACCTATGAATAAATTTCGAAGAAATTTATAAGTTTAAGAATTTATATACATATATAATATGAAACTTGAAACTATCCACACAATAAAAACCTAAGAATGTTAGTGTAACTAATTTTTTTTATTTGTCATAATACCTAAAAATACGTATGTTTCCAAAATGAAACAAAGTATAAAAAATGACCAATTTGAAAAAAAAAATGTACAACTGAAATGACATTGAAAACATACACGTGAAATTTAAAAGAATTTTGAGTGCCCTAGGTAGGGAGAAAAAATATATATAGAAGAAATTAAATTTATAAATGGGTGCGTGTATTTAGGTACGCGCATGAGAAGTTATACTTCTTTGGCATCATTAAAAAATAGTTTTTAATTGCATACAAAAATAATGCGTGGAGTCTCTCCACGCGGAAGAAGTGAAACTTCGTAATGTGGAAATGAAAATAGGAAGGGGTAGAAATTGATTTTTAGTGAAATCATATTCTATCAAATCAAACTAAAAAAATAAAAGAAATAAATTTGTAACGATTCATAGATTGATCTTCAGAGAGAGAGAGAGAGAGAGAGAGAGAGAGAGAGAGAGAGAGAGAGAGAGAGAGAGAGAGAGAGAGAGACCTATTGAATGTCTATAAAACTTACTTTTTTATGAGAGCAGATTTTCATGAAATAAATCATGAAATCATTCAACGATAAAAGCTGTTTATTTAAGTAAGCGGACGGGTTCGCCCCAAGGAGAAAATTGACGCGGCGACACCTCGTGGACATAGAGAAATGACACACACTCTCTATTTATGTGTTTATGAAACATTATTTTTTCTGCAATTTAAATTGTAATATACAAAAACGGTATTGAAAATTGAAACAAATATGGCGACACTACAACTGTCAAGATCTTTATTTTTTTCTTACTCTCTACTTAGTTCCTTACAATAGAAAAACGTAACGTAATGGCTTGAAAGCTATTGCTCGGCAGGCATAGAGGAATGACACTAACAGTTTGTATATCTATGACACACATTACATAAAATTAAGATATATTTTTTTAACCCGTTTAAAGATTATTTTTTTAGACAAAAGATAGACTATGTCCATCCCCAGGATATAATCCATCTCCTTGCCAAATTTCATTACGATCCGTTTAGCCGTTCAGCCGGGAAAAGGTAACAAACAAACAGACATACATACAGACAGACAGACAGACAGAGTTACTTTCGCATTTATAATATTAGTATTGATACTAGAAAAGGTACAAACGTTTTTGGCACAAGAGAACCATTCAGGTAATAAGAGTCACTTACATTCCACGAAATGCTGATTCCGCCAGGTAAAATACATTTTCATTCGGTCTCAACGTGCTGAGAACTGTATGTTTTGTTGCACGTTGAGTCGAAGTATCGAAGCTTCTTGTTGCGAATCTGTTCGACTGTGCGAGTCTCAAGCCAAATGTGCGGGTTGGAATGCAGCACTAGCTTCCCGCATTAGGCAAACGAACCTCGCCTTTACAGTTGTTCAAACCGCCAATACGACCACGCATGGCTCTGATCACAACAAAGTGCCAAGCATGATAGGTTTATCACACATTCTCTCTTCTCATGCCGTCGTACACCTCGAGTGAATGCAAATGTCTTTCCACAAATGTAAAAAGGATGTCTTTTGTTGCTTTCATTCGTGTATTCTTATTCACTAATCCAATACCATAAGTCTTCTGCAAATACATACATCCTTCATCACTTGGTAGGAAAAGCACTTTGTTTGCATGTATTCAAGTGTCTTTTTAACTACTTACTTATAGGAAACTTCTTGAGGCGTTACATGCAGCTAAACTTCCAATGTGATGTATTCCTTTCACAAACGGTCCTCTCACGACACTTGAAATTCCTTTGTAAAGTATACTCCTTGCTGCAGTAACTACAACGGTGGCCTTTCGATAATACAGCAGGCATCGATCCACAATCAAAATTAGCTACTGCGACTTTTATCAGATGCATACTGATATTATATGTAAACATTAAATACTTAAATAGGAACTGAAATAATTCATCAACGAGTGTTAATTTTTTCAATTTGTTGCTTTTCGCTAACAGATTTCACATCATGTAATGACTCGGTGAGTGTTCGTGTTTTAAAAAAAGAAACTTCCGAATTAACCTAGCATAAGTTACCTTGTATAATGATACAAGTTCCAAACATACATCATACCCGTCGCCGTTTTTATGTGGAATGCATGATCTTTCACGGTCGCAAGAGAAGGAGGGCTTCACTAAACCTCAAGGGGAGGGGGAATCATTTTACATGATAGCGTTTCTCAACTGTATCTCAACAGTTAACGACTGAGCAATGGATAAATTTTATTCGAGTGCCAACAGTTAGAAATATTAACATATTTGATTTGGTATCAGGAATTCACAAATCAAACAGATAACTCTCAATATATCTCCAATATAAACAACTAAATTGAAGATTAATGACACAAGTATAACTGGAAGCACATACATTAATAAATTTTTTTTTTTTTAAACTCAGAAGCGTACTCGTATAAGAATATTGATGTAGATTTTACCAGTGGTCATACCTACTTCAAACACCAAATAACTTATTTTAAACTCAATTACACTTATTTAATACACAAATCCACATTTTTTACTACTAACATTATTTAAATTGATGTTATTTCTCTTATGGAACGACCCGTACTGGTGTAATTTCTAGTTTTCTTCGTTAGTAGTGTATATATTGGCCAGTCCCGTTCCTGAAGTCGGAGGGAGGAGCTAGAGGCAATGTCTACCATCTTGATTTGTGACGCCACGGCGGCCATTTTGGTGTCAAATTACATTCCAAGAAATTTCCCTGTTTCGAGGGAAAAATTTATGTTTTGAGAGTGCTGGGAGGTCTTCCGTGAAGGAAGCATCCGTCACAATTTTTATTTTGACCTTACTGGGTTCGAAAGAGGACACCAGGATAATTTCATTTATTAAAATTTGAATTTTTTTCCGTTGAAATCAAATAATAATTACTATCCTTAATGGGCACAGCCTCGCAACTGGGGAGCTTGTAAAATGACACTCTGGTTGCGGAGTGTTATCAGTGGCTTGTCGCTAGTATTGGAGAACACTGAGTTACGCCCCGCAGCCGGGGAACCCGACAACACGCCACATCCCAGGAGCGCAGAGGCCGTGACGTGACGCCGAGCGAGCGAGGAAGCACGCCGCAGGGTACACGACCCAGCGCGTGTCGCGTGTCGCCTGGCGCTGACGTCACGAGGCCGGGGACACGGCGGATGGCACAGCTTCACGTGGTTCTCTGCAGGGCGATATGCTTTACTTTTAAATACCATTCATTATAACTACATACAAATACCCCACAACCCCCCCCCCCCCAAAAAAAAAATAAAAATTAAAAATCAAAATAAGTTCTGGCAGAGAAATTTACTACAACATGAATGCTGTTTCATGAATTAACAGGAAGGACTTTGAAAGAGGTTATTTAATGAGAGAATGTTTTCTAACTCACATTTAAATTTTTAACTCAATGCTACTTTAGTTTTTTTTTCTTCTAAAGAAAAGGCTAAAAAAGATTTATTTTAAACTATTTTTCTTAACTGTTTTTTTTTCCACCCAGTAAACGACCTTGGTTGGCAGGTGGACCACTAGATGACGCGCTGACCAGTAGGATGTGCGACTCCACTAGCATCGTCACGGCCTTGGACAAGGAGGGCTGCGTCCGTTCTCCGGTGTCAACGCAGAGGGCATTCGGCGACTGGAGTTCTTCCAGGGTTGCTGCCTCTTCGAGGGAACCACAACAATATAATTTGTTAAAGCTTGACAGCAGGCTTTCACTGTCTTTGTCTAATAGACCAACTTGGTTTTCGAGGTTCAGTCTTGTCTAACCCTTAACTTGTACTGACGTTGAAAATGAGAGCCGAAAGGTGGCAAGGCTCTGACTATATAATATTCACGACGAGTCTGAATTCGACAGGCAAACTTTGGTTTTAGGTTCATCACGTAACAATAATTTGAAAACCTTATGACCTCAATTCCTCCCTAAGGCTGGCATACAACTTTGAAGTGGCAGTTGAACCAGTCATTTGTTCAAAATAACAAAAAAAGTATTTATGATTAAACGCCACGTGTCTAAATAATTTCTACTTGAACAAAGTTGTACAAACACTACAAAGCTTGTCACTGAAATAAAATAATTAACTGAAAAAAAAAAAAATAGGGTAACACTATTATTTACAATAAATTTTTGTGACGCTGAGAAATAATTTGGCTTTAAAGATGATTAAAAATGTGTGTCAAAAATAACGAAAAATGTCGCCTTGTGGTATTACCCTTCATCCAACCGTTTTTGAGAAACAAATTAGCATAAAACTTATAACGAAATAATTCTAAAGCTGTCAGATGGGCAAAAAAAATCACATTCAGTTTAAAACAGCTGCATAAATTAAGGGGCACTTTAAGCTATAGGCTGTAATATTTTTTCAAATTTATTTCAACCCGCAGCAGCATTTTGTTAGTCGAATTTCGACATCCTGTATTCTGCCAGGAGTCTTCTTCAGGAGGCAGTTTCCTATTGACTCAGGTGTCAGGGAATCAGGAGAGGGCTTTACTACCATTGGCTTCTGCATCGGCCAGTCATGTGTGGTCAGTGAGAAGCCAATGAGAACAGGTCTCTCATGATTGGTCTCCTGGAGAAGACTCAGAGCCTTACCACCATCTAGCTCTCAGTTTATTTATTGACCCTGAAGACACCTGCTGCCATGCAGAGCGAAACGTCAGTGCAATGCACACTTCGAAGCGACTTAACCTGGAGAGTCAAGATAGTTTAATAAAATTATTCTGTTGTCATCATGAAATATTTTATATGTTATATATATACAAATTATTGTATTATGGTAGCCACGAAACTGTTTATCCAGTGCATGCACCGCCAGACACAGGGACAAGGTGGCGAATATTTAGGATTCGCGGAGGGGGGGGGGGAAGTGAGAGTTTTGCTCGTGGGTTTCAACTAATACAAGTAATCTCTGGGTAGGATGCATGTGTGTTGTATACTGTCTATTGGTTGGCCTATATGCACGCGATAAGGAGAAAGCTTCAAAATATGAAGAAAGTTTTCCATGAAACATATAGTTTTGACGTTTATCCATTCCGTTTCACAGTCACGATACTGCAAGCGCAAGCGGGCCCCCTCAGTGAGGGGCTTCTTAGATCCAGGGGGGGGGGGGGGGTGTTGCCTCGGGATCCACGCACATGCACACGGATACCGCAGCATGCACTTGTTCCTTTCTCGGAAGCACGCAAGGACAGTCTGACGAAGCACTTCCGTCGTGACGTAGCTGGGGACCCAGGAGCCTGCACTCGGCAGAATCGCGAGGAAACGTGAGCAACTTGGTGAGAGCCGCAATGTGTTTCCCCCGTCCCCTCACCGACGCTCAACAAGGGTCCCGTGGAGTCGCACGCCCATTGGCCGCGAGCCACGGCGCTGGTTGGCCGAGACTTCCGCGAACAGAGCTCGGCTGCAGGCCAGCAGACTTCCTTGCCTCGAAGACAAGTAAGATTGTGGTTTGAAGTTACACACGTGTGTTCAAAACGTTTAAAAGACATCTTTCTGACATTTGACTGCTCAGCGGTGTGCACTGTACCAGAAGAATCACTGTTTTTTAAAAAAGTGCTCAAGATTTTTGAAAGGTGTTTGGTTACGGATTTAGTTAGCTCAGTTATTTTTAATTTTTACAAAACTACTTAATGTACATTACAACTCTTTCAACTTTTTGAATCGTTATATCTCAAGAACGGTGGCTCTTAGGAAAAAAGGAATTAAGACATTATTTGTAGATAATTATCTGATATACAAATTTTGTTTGGGATACTTTTATGATAAAACTTACCGTTTTGCTGAAAATCGTGAAAAACCCTTTTTTGTGACCTTTGACTCCGAGTAAATTTTTTTCCAGGTATCTGATCGATGAGGACTTTTCACATTTCATTTATAATGGTGTTTTGAACAATCCTACCAATTTTCAGCTGGTGCGAATTTTTGTAACCTCACCCCTATTTTTTGGTCTAATTTGATCGGACTACTAACCCTCCGCCTCTTTCGCCAAGGCAGATATTATGGCAAACAGTATGACGTCAATGGGGCCATCTTGGATCTGTCATCTAGTTTTCGTCTGCTAGAGTTCGCTACCTCTAATATTAGTTTATTGTTTACTCGCTAGAGTGCAGTAGTTCGGCGGTATTGCAGAACATCGTCGCCATTTTGACCATACTATTGAAATGATGTATTATTAACCTAGAAATAATTAATTGATTGATTCGACCGATTCCTGTTTTTATTGATTTAATTCTTGGTTAATGAAAAAATTTACTACACAAATTTTATACTATTGCATGACTACTTTAAAAAGTTGTCAATCAAATACACATTTAGTTCAGTATGGGCTTGAACTGACTAATTCTCAGCTTCAATAGGTTTACTGAAGACAAGGTCCAACTCAGTTCAGTTGACATAGTCTTCCTCTTCCCGACAGAGTTTCTCGATACTGAGTTTAATAGAATCTTTCTTCTACGTCGTGCGATAGGTAAAGAGAAGTTTTGTTAGTCTTAAAAACGCACATATTCACTTGGTCCTTGAACGGATGTTGTTCAACAATTAGCATTCCTACAAACAAAAATTTAACTTTACATGACGTTTAAAGCCGTTCCGGAAACAATACAAGAGTGATGATTTAGGTTTAAGCGGTTAAGGAAGCTTTTTGCTTACGTAAAAGGCTTAATGAAACTTCAAGAAATTTGGCAGGAATATTGAAATTGATGAGATCTACCAATGTGGCCCAATTACAATTGATCGTAACTCCATCTGTTATAACTTAGATGTACAACCTCATGTGGGGTTTGACGAGAACAAAGGACATATACCCCAGCTCAATCTCATTTCACGGACTGGGCGAGACAATATCAGTTATATTTATCGCTTGAGTTCCACCACGGGCTACAATCGCAATACAATCACGTAACCATATATTCACTAGTGCCATGTTTAGGGATAGAGATTAAGCGTGGAACTTTTGTGTGCTAAGACAGATTACCAAAAGTTGTAATTTATTCTTACTGGTATGACGGGATGACATGGTTATTACTTTCAAGGTGAAAACAAGTGTAATTGTGTAAACCTTGAACCTTGATAACTATCATGCCACGCGATGTAGAGTTGTTGAAGGATACGACTGTAATGTTCACATCGGGACTAAGTAAGGTTGGAAGCAATCGGCCCGAAAGCTTACCACGCATGTGAAAGTAAAGAATCTGTGATGGAATGGAGAACGCAAATTAATATGATCGTTGCACTACTTAAGTAAGTTCGATGGGGGGGGGGGGGGGGGGGGTAGGGTAAGAGTATTGGCTAGTGCGTGGCTGGAAGCTACGATGGCAGCAAGAGTTCTGCGCGCCAGACGTTACTTATTGAAATGCCCCCCTTCCACCCCCCCAGCTGTTCACCAGAACAAGGGGGGAGGGGACATGTGTCACCCTCAATGCCTGTCGGCATTCTGGGTCGCTGCCCACCATTCAACCAGTCCAATAATGGCCACCCATTTTTTTTTTTCCATTCATGCTGTTCGGATGGAAGACTAAATAAGGAACGAGCACCGGTGTTCCGTTAGCGAGGTTGGCAGCCGTGACGTTCACAGTCGCCGCGCTTGGGCGACCTTGTTCCGATCACTGCAGGAAATCCCATGGCATCAAAACCATCGAAACTGCATACCGTTTCCCTATGCGCGCGTAGTTTGCAACACAAAAAAAAACTTTATGAAAATAAATAATTAATTCGCCTAGACATTAACATTGAAGAAAATTGCAGTGTTTGAAATTAATCTTTAACACTGCCTCTATTTGAAACCGGAAAAAAAAAAAAAAAAAAAAAAAAAATGTGATATCCCGCACAAAATTATTTTACCTTATATAGAGATGTAAATATTCTATAGTTATAGTTTAAAGCACGATTGAAAATTATTTTTCTATGACTGTATGATCCAGGGTCACTATAAAATCAAAATTAAATTATCCAGGGACACTATGATAACAGGCGAAAGTGATCCAGGTATACTATGAACACGGAAATAAGTGATCATGCGGGATTATGGAACATATGATTAATGTAATTATGGACACTATGAACACAAGATTGGTTAGCCAGGGAGACTAAGGAACACAGGACTAAGTGATCCAGTGAGACTTCGGAACACAGTACCATTTGTATTAGGGACACTATGGTACACAGGACTATGTGATCTAGGAAGATTATGGAACACAGGACTAATTGCTCTAAGTAGTTTATGAACATAGGACTCCGAATAGGTGACGTACTCAACTAACCACTGTTCCGAAACTGTTCTGCCTTTAAAAATTATTTAAGTTTTACAAGTTGACATTTTAAATGTTGAAAAACTTTTTTTTAATTTAACATGATCACTGTGATTATCTGTTAAGGTGGGCATTCTGTTAATATTACAGTAAAGCGCCACACTAAAAATCTGGTAACGCTCATTTCAGCCAAACTAATTAATCCAATGTCTACTACCTGATGTGAATTCGTATCCCAATATAATTAAAACGCTCGATACACTTACATAGTAATGTTTTCCTGAATAACTCATCTAGTGAAAATACGGAAGCGAAATGACAGCCACAATACTCGGAACTCTGATATTTAAAAATTCACATGCGTGGAAGTGTTTTATGTGTGTATGTAAGTGTGTGTGGAGGTGTGTATGTGTGTATGTGTGGAGAAGGGGTGTGGGTTCCTACGAGTCAGTGAGAGGGCTAATGTGTGTAAATGGTGTGCCGGTCAGACGGCTCGCTTCTCTTAGTTACACCATATCAGTTTAGTGCTTTTAGAAATGATTTTCCTACAGGAATATGAATGTCTTTAATTTAGGGTTGGGTGTCAATTCGGCTCAGTGTTCGACACCGCTTAAAATTTGTAAACCTTGAAAGCTACAGAGTTCAAGTAAATATATCTTAGTAGAGAAGACTTTGAACGTGGTCGTTACGTTTGACTCATCCGGCTAAAATTTTCAGTAACGACATAGTGTGTGTTGGTGGGAAGCGTCGATTTGAAGTCAATGAGAGCTGTGTCTCCGAAAGTAATATACCTATTTGCGTGATTTGCTCGTGAGTGAGCACTGAGTGGTGTTAGTTGTGTGGAATAGCTATAAAGTTACTAAATTTCGTTTGGGAGCCATTAATTGCAAAATGCATAAGCGAAAACGGGCTATGTTTAGGGGCAGGCATTTTTCGCGAAAAGATCTGAACGCCTATTAGACTGCAACAAGGTATACCCGCACCTGTGGTTTCTTCCTTGTGATTGGCGGCCGTCTGCAAGAGAAGTCGTTGCCTTATTTGACCGAGCCACTCAGGACGCGTTTACTTCCTCACTGAATCACTGTGATTGGTGTTTTTACAGTCGATTTGTACCTCGGAGAAACTCCACCCAGTCACGAAACACAGACTGTGCTACAGTGTTTTAACTTTCATCCAGTCTCGAAATCTTTTCGCGAAATCTGCATGCCCCTAGCTATGTTAAAGAAAAAAAAAAGAAAAAAAAACAAGTGAAATCACCCAAGCAGAAGCAATTAAAAACGCAAAGAAGTGTCATAGGTATCGAATGAGGCAAAAAGTAGCCGAGAGAAGTGAGTCAGTGGGGCAAAACGAGCCCCGAACGAGGCGCGAAGTTTGCGCTCGAGCGAGCCTCAGCCGTCTACTCACGAGAAGCGACCGGGAATGCATAAAACTGTTTGGTAATAGACGAGGATACGCTTGCAGATGATTCTGAGGTGGATATGGTGCCAGTTGAGCCAGTGGTTGTGAACGATTGGCCGAGTTAATCGCGGTTTTCGGTTTCGCAATTTTTCTGTCGTGGCCGCAAGTAAGACGTTTATCGAATTCACGTCAAAAAATTTAGCAAACATCAATTTTGTTAAATTATGTATTTATTTAATACGCATTCCCTTTCAACGCGATGGAAATTCATGAAACATTCCCCTTGGCGGCTGTAGTTCAAAATGCAGTCTACTAAGATATTATTAACTTAATTTAATTTTAATAGTATTTTTTTCCAGTGCATTTAGCACAGTGGCCTGGAATTGAAATACTGCATTTGTAAAAATGTGAGAGTTGAAATATAAAAACAATTTTCCTAATTTGGTACTGAATTGGCCTTGTTCATAAGTGCAGCGCTTTGTCGGCCCAACAGTAAGTAATCTATTAAGTAGAGACCGGAAAAACTCGCGGATTCATTTCGCGGTAGGCTACACTCCAAACTCGTTCACCTTCATTCTGAGTCAGTGATTGGACCACCGTTTTCTCGAAGGGCTCTAAGCCGGTGAAAAACCCTTCAAACAAAAGAAGTTATCAAATCACAAGCATCTCACGTAACACGTGTCACGAGTCATTATCCAATGAGCAGGCGCAACTTGTCCTAGTACATAGAGGAGCGTGGAGTTTATCCTAGAGGTCCGGTCTCTATGCCATTAGGCACAGCCGAGTTCAGTCCGGGCTGTTTGGGCTCCAGGCTGGACCTACCCGGGGCACCGCGGCGAGGAGGCGGCCGTGTCTGCTGACCCCCAGTCACCAGGTCGTGCTGGAGGGGGGTGCTGAGCTCGGAGCGCGCTCTGAGGTCCACCGGCGACTCCCGAGACCGCAAAAGAAAATTGCAGGAAATTTGAACCCATTAACATTTCGTGAGCGGTGCGCGGGGGGTGGGGGGTGGAGGGAGTGGGAGAGGGAACTCGGTGATCTCGAAACAGGAAAAACACCCTTCCTCCAGGCTCCCGGGCTAATCCCTTGATTTCCACGCGAATGGCTCTCCCCTTCCCTGTTTCCCTCAGCAAGCATGTTCGATCCATGGGGTTCCCCCCTCCACATGCGCATCCAGCCGCTATACCGGGAGGGGGGAGGGGGGTTCAGACCCTCCCGGCCCTCTTCACAGGGAAATGAAAGGTTGTGGAGGGCCGCTCCTTCGCACGGGGCGCTCGCTGGAACATAATGATAGGAATCCATAATAAGTGCGCCAAGTGGCATTTATTACGCAGGCACAGCCCTTGGGGGACCAGCAGTGAGGGGCAGGCTGTAATAACAATGCCCTATCCACGAGCCCACGCCCCATCATGCCCCCAGCCGGAAGTTGAGACTTGTAGCCGGCCTGCGAGTAGTTCCCTCGAGTGTCGCTACTGGCTCGCTACTCTCTCCCGCCTGTGCTGCACGGAGGAGGAGGTGCTGTCTGGCAACACCGCGCTGTGACTGTCGCAGGACCCGCGCTACCACCGCCAGACCCGGGCGTCCAACTGCGGACAGCGAGTAGTTCCCTCGAGTGTCGCTACTGGCTCGCTACTCTCTCCCGCCTGTGCTGCTCGGAGGAGGAGGTGCAGTCTGGCAACACCACGCTGTGACTGTCGCAGGACCCGTGCTACCACCGCCAGACCCGGGCGTCCAACTGCGGACAGCGAGTAGTTCCCTCGAGTGTCGCTACTGGCTCGCTACTCTCTCCCGCCTGTGCTGCTCGGAGGAGGAGGTGCAGTCTGGCAACACCACGCTGTGACTGTCGCAAGACCCGCGCTACCACCGCCAGACCCGGGCGTCCAACTGCGGACAGCGAGTAGTTCCCTCGAGTGTCGCTACTGGCTCGCTACTCTCTCCCGCCTGTGCTGCTCGGAGGAGGAGGTGCAGTCTGGCAACACCACGCTGTGACTGTCGCAGGACCCGCGCTACCACCGCCAGACCCGGGCGTCCAACTGCGGACAGCGAGTAGTTCCCTCGAGTGTCGCTACTGGCTCGCTACTCTCTCCCGCCTGTGCTGCACGGAGGAGGAGGTGCTGTCTGGCAACACCACGCCGTGACTGTCGCAGGACCCGCGCTACCACCGCCAGACCCGGGCGTCCAACTGCAGACAGCGAGTAGTTCCCTCGAGTGTCGCTACTGGCTCGCTACTCTCTCCCGCCTGTGCTGCTCGGAGGAGGAGGTGCAGTCTGGCAACACCACGCTGTGACTGTCGCAGGACCCGCGCTACCACCGCCAGACCCGGGCGTCCAACTGCGGACAGCGAGTAGTTCCCTCGAGTGTCGCTACTGGCTCGCTACTCTCTCCCGCCTGTGCTGCACGGAGGAGGAGGTGCTGTCTGGCAACACCACGCCGTGACTGTCGCAGGACCCGCGCTACCACCGCCAGACCCGGGCGTCCAACTGCGGACAGCGAGTAGTTCCCTCGAGTGTCGCTACTGGCTCGCTACTCTCTCCCGCCTGTGCTGCACGGAGGAGGAGGTGCAGTCTGGCAACACCGCGCCGTGACTGTCGCAGGACCCGCGCTACCACCGCCAGACCCGGGCGTCCAACTGCGGACAGCGAGTAGTTCCCTCGAGTGTCGCTACTGGCTCGCTACTCTCTCCCGCCTGTGCTGCACGGAGGAGGAGGTGCAGTCTGGCAACACCGCGCCGTGACTGTCGCAGGACCCGCGCTACCACCGCCAGACCCGGGCGTCCAACTGCGGACAGCGAGTAGTTCCCTCGAGTGTCGCTACTGGCTCGCTACTCTCTCCCGCCTGTGCTGCACGGAGGAGGAGGTGCTGTCTGGCAACACCACGCCGTGACTGTCGCAGGACCCGCGCTACCACCGCCAGACCCGGGCGTCCAACTGCGGACAGCGAGTAGTTCCCTCGAGTGTCGCTACTGGCTCGCTACTCTCTCCCGCCTGTGCTGCACGGAGGAGGAGGTGCAGTCTGGCAACACCGCGCCGTGACTGTCGCAGGACCCGCGCTACCACCGCCAGACCCGGGCGTCCAACTGCGGACAGCGTTTAGTTCCCTCGAGTGTCGCTACTGGCTCGCTACTCTCTCCCGCCTGTGCTGCACGGAGGAGGTGCTGTCTGGCAACACCACGCTGTGACTGTCGCAGGACCCGCGCTACCACCGCCAGACCCGGGCGTCCAACTGCGGACAGCGAGTAGTTCCCTCGAGTGTCGCTACTGGCTCGCTACTCTCTCCCGCCTGTGCTGCTCGGAGGAGGAGGTGCTGTCTGGCAACACCACGCAGTGACTGTCGCAGGACCCGCGCTACCACCGCCAGACCCGGGCGTCCAACTGCGGACAGCGAGTAGTTCCCTCGAATGTCGCTACTGGCTCGCTACTCTCTCCCGCCTGTGCTGCACGGAGGAGGAGGTGCTGTCTGGCAACACCACGCCGTGACTGTCGCAGGACCCGCGCTACCACCGCCAGACCCGGGCGTCCAACTGCGGACAGCGAGTAGTTCCCTCGAGTGTCGCTACTGGCTCGCTACTCTCTCCCGCCTGTGCTGCACGAAGGAGGAGGTGCTGTCTGGCAACACCACGCCGTGACTGTCGCAGGACCCGCGCTACCACCGCCAGACCCGGGCGTCCAACTGCAGACAGCGAGTAGTTCCCTCGAGTGTCGCTACTGGCTCGCTACTCTCTCCCGCCTGTGCTGCTCGGAGGAGGAGGTGCTGTCTGGCAACACCACGCAGTGACTGTCGCAGGACCCGCGCTACCACCGCCAGACCCGGGCGTCCAACTGCAGACAGCGAGTAGTTCCCTCGAGTGTCGCTACTGGCTCGCTACTCTCTCCCGCCTGTGCTGCTCGGAGGAGGAGGTGCTGTCTGGCAACACCACGCCGTGACTGTCGCAGGACCCGCGCTACCACCGCCAGACCCGGGCGTCCAACTGCGGACAGCGAGTAGTTCCCTCGAGTGTCGCTACTGGCTCGCTACTCTCTCCCGCCTGTGCTGCACGGAGGAGGAGGTGCTGTCTGGCAACACCACGCCGTGACTGTCGCAGGACCCGCGCTACCACCGCCAGACCCGGGCGTCCAACTGCAGACAGCGAGTAGTTCCCTCGAGTGTCGCTACTGGCTCGCTACTCTCTCCCGCCTGTGCTGCTCGGAGGAGGAGGTGCTGTCTGGCAACACCACGCAGTGACTGTCGCAGGACCCGCGCTACCACCGCCAGACCCAGGCGTCCAACTGCGGACAGCGAGTAGTTCCCTCGAGTGTCGCTACTGGCTCGCTACTCTCTCCCGCCTGTGCTGCTCGGAGGAGGTGCTGTCTGGCAACACCACGCCGTGACTGTCGCAGGACCCGCGCTACCACCGCCAGACCCGGGCGTCCAACTGCGGACAGCGAGTAGTTCCCTGAGTGTCGCTACTGGCTCGCTACTCTCTCCCGCCTGTGCTGCACGGAGGAGGAGGTGCAGTCTGGCAACACCGCGCTGTGACTGTCGCAGGACCCGCGCTACCACCGCCAGACCCGGGCGTCCAACTGCAGACAGCGAGTAGTTCCCTCGAGTGTCGCTACTGGCTCGCTACTCTCTCCCGCCTGTGCTGCACGGAGGAGGTGCTGTCTGGCAACACCGCGCCGTGACTGTCGCAGGACCCGCGCTACCACCGCCAGACCCGGGCGTCCAACTGCAGACAGCGAGTAGTTCCCTCGAGTGTCGCTACTGGCTCGCTACTCTCTCCCGCCTGTGCTGCACGGAGGAGGTGCTGTCTGGCAACACCGCGCCGTGACTGTCGCAGGACCCGCGCTACCACCGCCAGACCCGGGCGTCCAACTGCAGACAGCGAGTAGTTCCCTCGAGTGTCGCTACTGGCTCGCTACTCTCTCCCGCCTGTGCTGCTCGGAGGAGGAGGTGCTGTCTGGCAACACCGCGCCGTGACTGTCGCAGGACCCGCGCTACCACCGCCAGACCCGGGCGTCCAACTGCGGACAGCGAGTAGTTCCCTCGAGTGTCGCTACTGGCTCGCTACTCTCTCCCGCCTGTGCTGCACGGTGAAGGAGGTGCTGTATGGCAACACCGCGCCGTGACTGTCGCAGGACCCGCGCTACCACCGCCAGACCCGGGCGTCCAACTGCGGACAGCGAGTAGTTCCCTCGAGTGTCGCTACTGGCTCGCTACTCTCTCCCGCCTGTGCTGCACGGAGGAGGTGCTGTCTGGCAACACCGCGCCGTGACTGTCGCAGGACCCGCGCTACCACCGCCAGACCCGGGCGTCCAACTGCGGACAGCGAGTAGTTCCCTCGAGTGTCGCTACTGGCTCGCTGCTCTCTCCCGCCTGTTGGCAACACCGCGCCGTGACTGTCGCAGGACCCGCGCTACCACCGCCAGACCCGGGCGTCCAACTGCGGACAGCGAGTAGTTCCCTCGAGTGTCGCTACTGGCTCGCTACTCTCTCCCGCCTGTGCTGCACAGAGGAGGTGCTGTCTGGCAACACCGCGCCGTGACTGTCGTAGGACCCGCGCTACCACCGCCAGACCCGGGCGTCCAACTGCGGACAGCGAGTAGTTCCCTCGAGTGTCGCTACTGGCTCGCTACTCTCTCCCGCCTGTGCTGCACGGAGGAGGAGGTGCAGTCTGGCAACACCGCGCCGTGACTGTCGCAGGACCCGCGCTACCACCGCCAGACCCGGGCGTCCAACTGCGGACAGCGAGTAGTTCCCTCGAGTGTCGCTACTGGCTCGCTACTCTCTCCCGCCTGTGCTGCTCGGAGGAGGTGCTGTCTGGCAACACCACGCCGTGACTGTCGCAGGACCCGCGCTACCACCGCCAGACCCGGGCGTCCAACTGCAGACAGCGAGTAGTTCCCTCGAGTGTCGCTACTGGCTCGCTACTCTCTCCCGCCTGTGCTGCACGGAGGAGGTGCTGTCTGGCAACACCACGCCGTGACTGTCGCAGGACCCGCGCTACCACCGCCAGACCCGGGCGTCCAACTGCGGACAGCGAGTAGTTCCCTCGAGTGTCGCTACTGGCTCGCTACTCTCTCCCGCCTGTGCTGCTCGGAGGAGGTGCTGTCTGGCAACACCACGCCGTGACTGTCGCAGGACCCGCGCTACCACCGCCAGACCCGGGCGTCCAACTGCAGACAGCGAGTAGTTCCCTCGAGTGTCGCTACTGGCTCGCTACTCTCTCCCGCCTGTGCTGCACGGAGGAGGAGGTGCAGTCTGGCAACACCGCGCTGTGACTGTCGCAGGACCCGCGCTACCACCGCCAGACCCGGGCGTCCAACTGCGGACAGCGAGTAGTTCCCTCGAGTGTCGCTACTGGCTCGCTACTCTCTCCCGCCTGTGCTGCACGGAGGAGGAGGTGCAGTCTGGCAACACCGCGCTGTGACTGTCGCAGGACCCGCGCTAACACCGCCAGACCCGGGCGTCCAACTGCAGACAGCGAGTAGTTCCCTCGAGTGTCGCTACTGGCTCGCTACTCTCTCCCGCCTGTGCTGCACGGAGGAGGTGCTGTCTGGCAACACCGCGCCGTGACTGTCGCAGGACCCGCGCTACCACCGCCAGACCCGGGCGTCCAACTGCAGACAGCGAGTAGTTCCCTCGAGTGTCGCTACTGGCTCGCTACTCTCTCCCGCCTGTGCTGCTCGGAGGAGGAGGTGCTGTTTGGCAACACCGCGCCGTGACTGTCGCAGGACCCGCGCTACCACCGCCAGACCCGGGCGTCCAACTGCGGACAGCGAGTAGTTCCCTCGAGTGTCGCTACTGGCTCGCTACTCTCTCCCGCCTGTGCTGCACGGAGGAGGAGGTGCTGTCTGGCAAACACCGTGCCGTGACTGTCGCAGGACCCGCGCTACCACCGCCAGACCCGGGCGTCCAACTGCGGACAGCGAGTAGTTCCCTCGAGTGTCGCTACTGGCTCGCTACTCTCTCCCGCCTGTGCTGCACGGAGGAGGTGCTGTCTGGCAACACCGCGCCGTGACTGTCGCAGGACCCGCGCTACCACCGCCAGACCCGGGCGTCCAACTGCGGACAGATTATCTTGTAGCTTTATAGAAAATAATCATATTATAGATTATGTATGTTTACTTAAAGACTACTCTGGATATAATCCTTTTTATAAGGTTTGCAAGAGTAGTTTATTTATATTTATTGCACACATGATTATATTTTTAACACACATATATATATATTATATAATATAATACAGTTTATATTATATAATAATTCATATCCTTTTAGCTTGCTTATACAGGTTTCCAGGGCGTTATTCTGTCATAATTCTTATTCTTATTTTCAAAGAGAGATCTGGTGTATATTTTTAATTCTCTTATTCTTAATTAATTCTTTTCAGTTCATTTATCTAATTTGATATAATATTCCGGCTGTTCGATTACACTATACACAAGAAGAACAGCCAAAGAAACTTGTGTAGGAGATTCAAAGAGTTATTTTATTTTTCTGTAGTAAGTTATTCCGTATCGGAAAGCAGATCTTCCATCAGAGATTGTTCGTGCATCCAACTATCGAAACGCTCCAGTCTCTTGGATACTTCAAAGGTGTAATTTCTCCATATGTCATAAGTCTTCTTATCTCTCACAATTTGATTAATATCCTTAATATCAACATCCTCCATAGCCATCTTCCTTGTGTACTTGTTTCGTATGTCTTCTATTTTAACGCAATCATTTAGAACATGCTCTACTGTGTCTTCTTCCATGCACACAGGGCACATAGGGCTTTCCACTAAGTTAAAAGAGTTTAATTTGTGTTTAAAATTCCCGTGACCTGTTAGGAATTGTGAAGTGTAGTGGTCAGTACTTATCCATGAAAATTTCATCCGTTCTTCTATTGAAGGGAATATATTGTGTGTATGCCTTCCCTTGTCAGAGTTTCGCCACCTTTCTTGCCAGATTTCAATATTTTCTATGTGGATTCTGCGATATTTTGAAGCAGTGTATTCCTTGTTCATCTTTAATATCACAACTTTTGCTCTTTCTTGTATTAGTAGGTCTATAGGTAAGGCTCCAGCGATAACCTGCAGTGCTTCTAAAGACGTAGTTCTGTAGCTTTTTGTTACAGCAATTAGAGCTGTTCGTTGGGATGAGTTTAACCTTCTTCTTACATGTGAATTGCGTAGTAGTTCATACCAGACTGAGCAAGCATAGGTAAGTATGCCCAGGTATACTCCATTGTACAGTGTTGTCATAGTATTAGTGCTCAATCCTACATTTGTAGGTTTATGACTCCTTATTTTTTGCATTAACAGTAGGGCCTTTTGTGATGCTTCTTGTATGTGTTCTTGGTATCCTGTTCCCGTTGTGATTTGTACCCCTAGATACTTAACTTTTTGTTTTATCTTCACTATTCGTTCTTGAAATCTTATTAAAGGTGGTCTGTCTTTATGTAATTTTCCCTTTAGTAATACGCCTTCAGTTTTTTCAGATGATATAAGAAGTCGGACACTGCTTGCCCAGGTGTTGATAGAGCGTAGAATAATTTCTGCTGTCTGCTCTAATTCGTAGCGTGAAGTAGCGGGTATAATGAGCAAGCCATCATCTGCATAGCCATATATAATGTTATTTACTGGTAACTCAATTTTCAGAAGCTCATCAAATATTATATTCCATAGTAGCGGACCAAGGACTGAACCCTGAGGACAGCCCATGGAGAGCTTCTTTTCCACAACTATGTGGCCCAATCGACATTCACACTTTCTATCTTGCAGAAAGCCCCTTATGGCGGCATACAGGTTCTTAGGTGTGTTAAGATTCTTTAAGCGCCATAATACTTGAGGCCACCAAGCGTGGTCGAATGCTCCTGCTATATCTATCGTCACTCCAAGCACATATTTTTCTTGTAGGTTTTTAATATATTGATTTACATCGTATAGCGCTTTTTCTGTACTATACCCTCTTCTGAAGCCATACTGCTGTTTATCTATTCCCTGTATTACTTCCAAATAAGCTGTTAGTCTTGCATTAATGAGCCGCTCATAAATTTTTCCCATGTTAGGCAGCATAGTTAAAGGCCGGTATGACTTAGTTAATTTCGGGTCCTTAGCATTTCCCTTGTATATGATTTTGAGAACTCCTTCCTTCCATATTTTTGGAAATGTTCCTGAAGATAAGCATAAATTATACAGATGTAACAGTACTTCCTTGATTCGAGGGTAAGCTCGCCAAATTAACTCAGTTGTTATATTATCTTTACCTGGTGCTTTTCGTGGTTTTAACTCTTTAATGATCTTGTCAAGCTCTTGGATGGTGAAAGAAACTGTGTCTTCTGTATCAGGCAGTTCTTTCATCGCTTCTCTCTTCATCTTTTGAATATTCGTATCTTCATCTGGGTTGTCATTAGGTAGTAAATCATGTAGAATAGTTTCCAAATTTTCTGTAATGTCAGTAATTTGTCTATTTGCCATCATCATCCCAGGGATTTCAAAAGAACTTCGTACTTTGCCAGCCATCACCTTGTACACATATCCCCAAGGGTCCATATTCCCCTTGTTAAGGACAAGTTTTTCCCAGTATACCTTCTTCTTTAATAAAATATCTTTCTTATATTTCTTTCTCCTTATTCTGTACTGTTGTAAAATTAAAAGTTTATAAAATCCATTTGCCGCTCTCTTCATGATTCTTCTTAGTCTTTCCAGATCTCTTCTAGTTTCTTCTAATTCAACATCCCACCAGGGATTTCCAGGAATAATTTTCGTTTGTTTCCTAAAGCATTTCTCACAGATATTCTGTAATATAATTGTTAATCTCATGGCGAGTGCTTCTGCGGAGTTATATACATCTTCTTCATGTGATAATTCATTTATTTTGCTTGTTATTAATTCATCAAACTTCTTCCAATCCGCGTTCTTATGTATGTACCGTGGACTTATTATTATGGGAGGCATCTCAGTTCTTTGCAATTGGATTTCATAAGTCATCAATCTGTGGTCACTTGAACTGTCCAGATGAATCTTCCATTCATTGACTCTTTCTTTCATGTTGTTATCAGTCAATGTCACATCAATGAAAGTCTCAGTATTAGTTGCTGGTGATAGATATGTTCCTGTTAATGGATCATCATTAATAACATATAGATCTCTTTCCATGATAAAATCGTTCATGATCTCACCTTTTTCGTCATTCACTGGTGAATTCCAAAAAGAAGATTTTGCATTTGTGTCTGCACCAATTATTATATTTTCATGTCCAATTGTATCCAATATTGAATTAAGCTTATCAATATGTACTTCAATAGGATCTGAGAATTGAAAATAGGATGAGATAACGTATATTTTCATCATCCTCATCTGCATGATCATGCAAACATGATGTTCATTAGAAATGCCGGAGAGTAACATCGTAGTTAGAGTTTCATTTCTAATCCAAATTGCCGATTTCGGATTATCTCCTATTGCATATATTAAACCATGGATTCCTGCAACTTGCCCACGTAATACATAGGGTTCTTGTAATAAGATCACATCAAGCTTCATTTTTTCTGCAATCTTATTTAATTCAGCACTGACAACAGCTGAACGTTGTGCGTTTAGTTGCCCTATTTTTATGTTATTTTCATATTTCACCATAATTAGTTCTTTCTATTTCTCTTTCGTAAGCTCTCTTATAGGCAGGGCAATCAGTGCTATCTACCCTATGCTCGTGTGGTTTATTCTCTCGTCTGCAATTTGCACACTTATTTCCTTCATTTTTCTTACTACATTCTGTATACTTATGCCCATCAAGTCCACATATAGAGCAGATAGTTTTGCTTTTACATTTATGTGCGGGGTGTCCGTAATTCTGACAGTTGAAACATCTAGTTATTGACACAAAATCCCTAATTTTACATGCAGAAAAACCAATATACATATGTGTTCTGCTTAGCAAGATATTCCTTATTTTAGGTGTGCATTCAATGACAAGGTGCACTGTTTCTTTATTATCCTTTCTGCCGCGTCTTGTTCGCACCATGAAACCAGCTCTGAACTCCTCCAGTGAGACTTCATCTGCGCTCAGATTCTGAGCAAATATTGTGCCAGCTATATCAGGGTTATCGAACTCCCTAGGCACGTCGTACATAATAACTTTCGGGCCCTGCTTTGTAGGGCGCTCAGTACGTAGTCCTAGTTTAGATATTTTCTCATCTTTTTGCAGTTTTTCAATCGTGCTGGAGTCTTGTGCTTCGATTATAATTCCTCCTTTCGAAATTTTCCTTATTCCTTTGAATTTCAGCCCATTCTTTATTGGATCAATGTTCTTTAAGATCTCTCTTTTGGTGGTGTCACTTGTTTGAGTTTCGTCACTTGGCAGGACAATCAGCAACTCCTTCTTCTGTTTAGGTATGATCTGTTGACGAGTAGTCCCTCCAATTTCAGCTGCACTTGTTACTTCCGCATACGTCTTCCTTATCACAGGGCCTTTACTTAATTCTATCCCCTTTATCACTCCGTTAAGCCGGGAATTGTCTATCAGAACCTTATCTAATAGGCCTTTTAGCTGTGTTACTCTAGGCAGAATATAGTTTGTAGATGCTTTGTTAACCTTAGATATCTCTGTGGTCGTGTAGGTGGTTAGCTCAATTATTAATTTTTCAGCACATGAAAGCACCTCCTGTTCATCCCATTTAGGGTTTATCACAAACTCTTCAGTCGATTCTTCCTTCTCAGCCGTAGTTTTGTCTTTCCTGAAGATTTCCCTTATCATCATTTTAACTATAGTAGGGTCTTGTTCACATATTATGGGACCAACAGATAGCAGCCATTTTCTTTCAGTTAAATTTGGTACTGGTTCCTTAGCCCAGTTTACTTTCTTATCCAGCAATTTGTCAACCAGTATGGTCACTCTCTTCAAGTCCAATCCTCTGTCCTTAGTGTAATCCGTCAAAAGGGTTTTCCTTTCGGACCAGTCTCCTTCTATTGGATGTTTAACTGCCTCTTGCAAATCTTCATGCCAATGCTTTCGATCCATCGTAGAACCAGCGGGCTCACACTGTCTAATCAGTACTATTGACTGTCTGGCATGCGTTAAAGCAGGAGGCTATCACCCCAAGCCAGCTGCCCTCTTAGCCGCTGTTGGTCTTATAGCAGCACACAGAAAAAAAACCCGGCTGACTGATAGCCAACAGTCGTTGCCACCCACGGACCAACTTTGAGGTGGGGCAGTGCCCGGTACCCTTTAACCTCTCTCCAAGAAAATTTCAATTCCAATTCCAATTCAATGCTCCCATTCACACCAAATCAGCAAAACAGAACGCAGTTGATTATGCAAACCTTTGCGTAAACAACCACGAACGCCCACTCAAGACAAGGTGCAAAATGGGGGGTTTAGCTCGAGGTATAGAGTATGAGCCCAGTGGGAGATACCCCGAGAAAACCAGCGAGTAGTTCCCTCGAGTGTCGCTACTGGCTCGCTGCTCTCTCCCGCCTGTTGGCAACACCGCGCCGTGACTGTCGCAGGACCCGCGCTACCACCGCCAGACCCGGGCGTCCAACTGCGGACAGCGAGTAGTTCCCTCGAGTGTCGCTACTGGCTCGCTACTCTCTCCCGCCTGTGCTGCACGGAGGAGGAGGTGCAGTCTGGCAACACCGCGCCGTGACTGTCGCAGGACCCGCGCTACCACCGCCAGACCCGGGCGTCCAACTGCGGACAGCGAGTAGTTCCCTCGAGTGTCGCTACTGGCTCGCTACTCTCTCCCGCCTGTGCTGCTCGGAGGAGGTGCTGTCTGGCAACACCACGCCGTGACTGTCGCAGGACCCGCGCTACCACCGCCAGACCCGGGCGTCCAACTGCAGACAGCGAGTAGTTCCCTTGAGTGTCGCTACTGGCTCGCTACTCTCTCCCGCCTGTGCTGCACGGAGGAGGTGCTGTCTGGCAACACCACGCCGTGACTGTCGCAGGACCCGCGCTACCACCGCCAGACCCGGGCGTCCAACTGCGGACAGCGAGTAGTTCCCTCGAGTGTCGCTACTGGCTCGCTACTCTCTCCCGCCTGTGCTGCTCGGAGGAGGTGCTGTCTGGCAACACCACGCCGTGACTGTCGCAGGACCCGCGCTACCACCGCCAGACCCGGGCGTCCAACTGCAGACAGCGAGTAGTTCCCTCGAGTGTCGCTACTGGCTCGCTACTCTCTCCCGCCTGTGCTGCACGGAGGAGGAGGTGCAGTCTGGCAACACCGCGCTGTGACTGTCGCAGGACCCGCGCTACCACCGCCAGACCCGGGCGTCCAACTGCGGACAGCGAGTAGTTCCCTCGAGTGTCGCTACTGGCTCGCTACTCTCTCCCGACTGTGCTGCACGGAGGAGGTGCTGTCTGGCAACACCACGCCGTGACTGTCGCAGGACCCGCGCTACCACCGCCAGACCCGGGCGTCAAACTGCGGACAGCGAGTAGTTCCCTCGAGTGTCGCTACTGGCTCGCTACTCTCTCCCGCCTGTGCTGCACGGAGGAGGAGGTGCTGTCTGGCAACACCGCGCCGTGACTGTCGCAGGACCCGCGCTACCACCGCCAGACCCGGGCGTCCAACTGCGGACAGCGAGTAGTTCCCTCGAGTGTCGCTACTGGCTCGCTACTCTCTCCCGCCTGTGCTGCACGGAGGAGGAGGTGCTGTCTGGCAACACCGCGCTGTGACTGTCGCAGGACCCGCGCTACCACCGCCAGACCCGGGCGTCCAACTGCGGACAGCGAGTAGTTCCCTCGAGTGTCGCTACTGGCTCGCTACTCTCTCCCGCCTGTGCTGCACGGAGGAGGAGGTGCTGTCTGGCAACACCACGCCGTGACTGTCGCAGGACCCGCGCTACCACCGCCAGACCCGGGCGTCCAACTGCGGACAGCGAGTAGTTCCCTCGAGTGTCGCTACTGGCTCGCTACTCTCTCCCGCCTGTGCTGCTCGGAGGAGGAGGTGCTGTCTGGCAACACCACGCAGTGACTGTCGCAGGACCCGCGCTACCACCACCAGACCCGGGCGTCCAACTGCGGACAGCGAGTAGTTCCCTCGAGTGTCGCTACTGGCTCGCTACTCTCTCCCGCCTGTGCTGCTCGGAGGAGGAGGTGCTGTCTGGCAACACCACGCAGTGACTGTCGCAGGACCCGCGCTACCACCGCCAGACCCGGGCGTCCAACTGCGGACAGCGAGTAGTTCCCTCGAGTGTCGCTACTGGCTCGCTACTCTCTCCCGCCTGTGCTGCTCGGAGGAGGAGGTGCTGTCTGGCAACACCACGCAGTGACTGTCGCAGGACCCGCGCTACAAACGCCAGACCCGGGCGTCCAACTGCGGACAGCGAGTAGTTCCCTCGAGTGTCGCTACTGGCTCGCTACTCTCTCCCGCCTGTGCTGCTCGGAGGAGGAGGTGCTGTCTGGCAACACCACGCAGTGACTGTCGCAGGACCCGCGCTACCACCGCCAGACCCGGGCGTCCAACTGCGGACAGCGAGTAGTTCCCTCGAGTGTCGCTACTGGCTCGCTACTCTCTCCCGCCTGTGCTGCTCGGAGGAGGTGCTGACTGGCAACACCACGCCGTGACTGTCGCAGGACCCGCGCTACCACCGCCAGACCCGGGCGTCCAACTGCGGACAGCGAGTAGTTCCCTCGAGTGTCGCTACTGGCTCGCTACTCTCTCCCGCCTGTGCTGCTCGGAGGAGGAGGTGCTGTCTGGCAACACCACGCAGTGACTGTCGCAGGACCCGCGCTACCACCGCCAGACCCGGGCGTCCAACTGCGGACAGCGAGTAGTTCCCTCGAGTGTCGCTACTGGCTCGCTACTCTCTCCCGCCTGTGCTGCACGGAGGAGGAGGTGCAGTCTGGCAACACCACGCCGTGACTTTCGCAGGACCCGCGCTACCACCGCCAGACCCGGGCGTCCAACTGCGGACAGCGAGTAGTTCCCTCGAGTGTCGCTACTGGCTCGCTACTCTCTCCCGCCTGTGCTGCTCGGAGGAGGAGGTGCTGTCTGGCAACACCACGCAGTGACTGTCGCAGGACCCGCGCTACCACCGCCAGACCCGGGCGTCCAACTGCAGACAGCGAGTAGTTCCCTCGAGTGTCGCTACTGGCTCGCTACTCTCTCCCGCCTGTGCTGCACGGAGGAGGTGCTGTCTGGCAACACCGCGCCGTGACTGTCGCAGGACCCGCGCTACCACCGCCAGACCCGGGCGTCCAACTGCGGACAGCGAGTAGTTCCCTCGAGTGTCGCTACTGGCTCGCTACTCTCTCCCGCCTGTGCTGCTCGGAGGAGGTGCTGTCTGGCAACACCACGCCGTGACTGTCGCAGGACCCGCACTACCACCGCCAGACCCGGGCGTCCAACTGCAGACAGCGAGTAGTTCCCTCGAGTGTCGCTACTGGCTCGCTACTCTCTCCCGCCTTTGCTGCACGGAGGAGGTGCTGTCTGGCAACACCACGCCGTGACTGTCGCAGGACCCGCGCTACCACCGCCAGACCCGGGCGTCCAACTGCGGACAGCGAGTAGTTCCCTCGAGTGTCGCTACTGGCTCGCTACTCTCTCCCGCCTGTGCTGCTCGGAGGAGGTGCTGTCTGGCAACACCACGCCGTGACTGTCGCAGGACCCGCGCTACCACCGCCAGACCCGGGCGTCCAACTGCAGACAGCGAGTAGTTCCCTCGAGTGTCGCTACTGGCTCGCTACTCTCTCCCGCCTGTGCTGCACGGAGGAGGTGCTGTCTGGCAACACCACGCCGTGACTGTCGCAGGACCCGCGCTACCACCGCCAGACCCGGGCGTCCAACTGCGGACAGCGAGTAGTTCCCTCGAGTGTCGCTACTGGCTCGCTACTCTCTCCCGCCTGTGCTGCACGGAGGAGGTGCTGTCTGGCAACACCGCGCCGTGACTGTCGCAGGACCCGCGCTACCACCGCCAGACCCGGGCGTCCAACTGCGGACAGCGAGTAGTTCCCTCGAGTGTCGCTACTGGCTCGCTACTCTCTCCCGCCTGTGCTGCACGGAGCAGGAGGTGCTGTCTGGCAACACCACGCCGTGACTGTCGCAGGACCCGCGCTACCACCGCCAGACCCGGGCGTCCAACTGCAGACAGCGAGTAGTTCCCTCGAGTGTCGCTACTGGCTCGCTACTCTCTCCCGCCTGTGCTGCACGGAGCAGGAGGTGCTGTCTGGCAACACCACGCCGTGACTGTCGCAGGACCCGCGCTACCACCGCCAGACCCGGGCGTCCAACTGCGGACAGCGAGTAGTTCCCTCGAGTGTCGCTACTGGCTCGCTACTCTCTCCCGCCTGTGCTGCACGGAGCAGGAGGTGCTGTCTGGCAACACCACGCCGTGACTGTCGCAGGACCCGCGCTACAACCGCCAGACCCGGGCGTCCAACTGCGGACAGCGAGTAGTTCCCTCGAGTGTCGCTACTGGCTCGCTACTCTCCCCCGCCTGTGCTGCACGGAGCAGGAGGTGCTGTCTGGCAACACCACGCCGTGACTGTCGCAGGACCCGCGCTACCACCGCCAGACCCGGGCGTCCAACTGCGGACAGCGAGTAGTTCCCTCGAGTGTCGCTACTGGCTCGCTACTCTCTCCCGCCTGTGCTGCACGGAGGAGGAGGTGCTGTCTGGCAACACCACGCAGTGACTGTCGCAGGACCCGCGCTACCACCGCCAGACCCGGGCGTCCAACTGCGGACAGCGAGTAGTTCCCTCGAGTGTCGCTACTGGCTCGCTACTCTCTCCCGCCTGTGCTGCACGGAGCAGGAGGTGCTGTCTGGCAACACCACGCCGTGACTGTCGCAGGACCCGCGCTACAACCGCCAGACCCGGGCGTCCAACTGCGGACAGCGAGTAGTTCCCTCGAGTGTCGCTACTGGCTCGCTACTCTCTCCCGCCTGTGCTGCACGGAGCAGGAGGTGCTGTCTGGCAACACCACGCCGTGACTGTCGCAGGACCCGCGCTACCACCGCCAGACCCGGGCGTCCAACTGCGGACAGCGAGTAGTTCCCTCGAGTGTCGCTACTGGCTCGCTACTCTCTCCCGCCTGTGCTGCACGGAGGAGGAGGTGCTGTCTGGCAACACCACGCCGTGACTGTCGCAGGACCCGCGCTACCACCGCCAGACCCGGGCGTCCAACTGCGGACAGCGAGTAGTTCCCTCGAGTGTCGCTACTGGCTCGCTACTCTCTCCCGCCTGTGCTGCTCGGAGGAGGAGGTGCTGTCTGGCAACACCACGCAGTGACTGTCGCAGGACCCGCGCTACCACCACCAGACCCGGGCGTCCAACTGCGGACAGCGAGTAGTTCCCTCGAGTGTCGCTACTGGCTCGCTACTCTCTCCCGCCTGTGCTGCTCGGAGGAGGAGGTGCTGTCTGGCAACACCACGCAGTGACTGTCGCAGGACCCGCGCTACCACCGCCAGACCCGGGCGTCCAACTGCGGACA
This sequence comes from Bacillus rossius redtenbacheri, assembly GCF_032445375.1. Classification (NCBI taxonomy): domain Eukaryota; kingdom Metazoa; phylum Arthropoda; class Insecta; order Phasmatodea; family Bacillidae; genus Bacillus; species Bacillus rossius. The sequence goes on from NC_086337.1 coordinate 14,993,693, forward strand.
GCGAGTAGTTCCCTCGAGTGTCGCTACTGGCTCGCTACTCTCTCCCGCCTGTGCTGCTCGGAGGAGGAGGTGCTGTCTGGCAACACCACGCAGTGACTGTCGCAGGACCCGCGCTACCACCGCCAGACCCGGGCGTCCAACTGCGGACAGCGAGTAGTTCCCTCGAGTGTCGCTACTGGCTCGCTACTCTCTCCCGCCTGTGCTGCTCGGAGGAGGAGGTGCTGTCTGGCAACACCACGCAGTGACTGTCGCAGGACCCGCGCTACCACCGCCAGACCCGGGCGTCCAACTGCAGACAGCGAGTAGTTCCCTCGAGTGTCGCTACTGGCTCGCTACTCTCTCCCGCCTGTGCTGCTCGGAGGAGGTGCTGACTGGCAACACCACGCCGTGACTGTCGCAGGACCCGCGCTACCACCGCCAGACCCGGGCGTCCAACTGCGGACAGCGAGTAGTTCCCTCGAGTGTCGCTACTGGCTCGCTACTCTCTCCCGCCTGTGCTGCTCGGAGGAGGAGGTGCTGTCTGGCAACACCACGCAGTGACTGTCGCAGGACCCGCGCTACCACCGCCAGACCCGGGCGTCCAACTGCGGACAGCGAGTAGTTCCCTCGAGTGTCGCTACTGGCTCGCTACTCTCTCCCGCCTGTGCTGCACGGAGGAGGAGGTGCAGTCTGGCAACACCACGCCGTGACTTTCGCAGGACCCGCGCTACCACCGCCAGACCCGGGCGTCCAACTGCGGACAGCGAGTAGTTCCCTCGAGTGTCGCTACTGGCTCGCTACTCTCTCCCGCCTGTGCTGCTCGGAGGAGGAGGTGCTGTCTGGCAACACCACGCAGTGACTGTCGCAGGACCCGCGCTACCACCGCCAGACCCGGGCGTCCAACTGCAGACAGCGAGTAGTTCCCTCGAGTGTCGCTACTGGCTCGCTACTCTCTCCCGCCTGTGCTGCACGGAGGAGGTGCTGTCTGGCAACACCGCGCCGTGACTGTCGCAGGACCCGCGCTACCACCGCCAGACCCGGGCGTCGAACTGCGGACAGCGAGTAGTTCCCTCGAGTGTCGCTACTGGCTCGCTACTCTCTCCCGCCTGTGCTGTTAGGAGGAGGTGCTGTCTGGCAACACCACGCCGTGACTGTCGCAGGACCCGCACTACCACCGCCAGACCCGGGCGTCCAACTGCAGACAGCGAGTAGTTCCCTCGAGTGTCGCTACTGGCTCGCTACTCTCTCCCGCCTTTGCTGCACGGAGGAGGTGCTGTCTGGCAACACCACGCCGTGACTGTCGCAGGACCCGCGCTACCACCGCCAGACCCGGGCGTCCAACTGCGGACAGCGAGTAGTTCCCTCGAGTGTCGCTACTGGCTCGCTACTCTCTCCCGCCTGTGCTGCTCGGAGGAGGTGCTGTCTGGCAACACCACGCCGTGACTGTCGCAGGACCCGCGCTACCACCGCCAGACCCGGGCGTCCAACTGCAGACAGCGAGTAGTTCCCTCGAGTGTCGCTACTGGCTCGCTACTCTCTCCCGCCTGTGCTGCACGGAGGAGGTGCTGTCTGGCAACACCACGCCGTGACTGTCGCAGGACCCGCGCTACCACCGCCAGACCCGGGCGTCCAACTGCGGACAGCGAGTAGTTCCCTCGAGTGTCGCTACTGGCTCGCTACTCTCTCCCGCCTGTGCTGCACGGAGGAGGTGCTGTCTGGCAACACCGCGCCGTGACTGTCGCAGGACCCGCGCTACCACCGCCAGACCCGGGCGTCCAACTGCGGACAGCGAGTAGTTCCCTCGAGTGTCGCTACTGGCTCGCTACTCTCTCCCGCCTGTGCTGCACGGAGCAGGAGGTGCTGTCTGGCAACACCACGCCGTGACTGTCGCAGGACCCGCGCTACCACCGCCAGACCCGGGCGTCCAACTGCAGACAGCGAGTAGTTCCCTCGAGTGTCGCTACTGGCTCGCTACTCTCTCCCGCCTGTGCTGCACGGAGCAGGAGGTGCTGTCTGGCAACACCACGCCGTGACTGTCGCAGGACCCGCGCTACCACCGCCAGACCCGGGCGTCCAACTGCGGACAGCGAGTAGTTCCCTCGAGTGTCGCTACTGGCTCGCTACTCTCTCCCGCCTGTGCTGCACGGAGCAGGAGGTGCTGTCTGGCAACACCACGCCGTGACTGTCGCAGGACCCGCGCTACAACCGCCAGACCCGGGCGTCCAACTGCGGACAGCGAGTAGTTCCCTCGAGTGTCGCTACTGGCTCGCTACTCTCCCCCGCCTGTGCTGCACGGAGCAGGAGGTGCTGTCTGGCAACACCACGCCGTGACTGTCGCAGGACCCGCGCTACCACCGCCAGACCCGGGCGTCCAACTGCGGACAGCGAGTAGTTCCCTCGAGTGTCGCTACTGGCTCGCTACTCTCTCCCGCCTGTGCTGCACGGAGGAGGAGGTGCTGTCTGGCAACACCACGCAGTGACTGTCGCAGGACCCGCGCTACCACCGCCAGACCCGGGCGTCCAACTGCGGACAGCGAGTAGTTCCCTCGAGTGTCGCTACTGGCTCGCTACTCTCTCCCGCCTGTGCTGCACGGAGCAGGAGGTGCTGTCTGGCAACACCACGCCGTGACTGTCGCAGGACCCGCGCTACAACCGCCAGACCCGGGCGTCCAACTGCGGACAGCGAGTAGTTCCCTCGAGTGTCGCTACTGGCTCGCTACTCTCTCCCGCCTGTGCTGCACGGAGCAGGAGGTGCTGTCTGGCAACACCACGCCGTGACTGTCGCAGGACCCGCGCTACCACCGCCAGACCCGGGCGTCCAACTGCGGACAGCGAGTAGTTCCCTCGAGTGTCGCTACTGGCTCGCTACTCTCTCCCGCCTGTGCTGCACGGAGCAGGAGGTGCTGTCTGGCAACACCACGCCGTGACTGTCGCAGGACTCGCGCTACCACCGCCAGACCCGGGCGTCCAACTGCAGACAGCGAGTAGTTCCCTTGAGTGTCGCTACTGGCTCGCTACTCTCTCCCGCCTGTGCTGCACGGAGGAGGAGGTGCAGTCTGGCAACACCGCGCCGTGACTGTCGCAGGACCCGCGCTACCACCGCCAGACCCGGGCGTCCAACTGCGGACAGCGAGTAGTTCCCTCGAGTGTCGCTACTGGCTCGCTACTCTCTCCCGCCTGTGCTGCACGGAGGAGGAGGTGCAGTCTGGCAACACCGCGCCGTGACTATCGCAGGACCCGCGCTACCACCGCCAGACCCGGGCGTCCAACTGCGGACAGCGAGTAGTTCCCTCGAGTGTCGCTACTGGCTCGCTACTCTCTCCCGCCTGTGCTGCTCGGAGGAGGTGCTGTCTGGCAACACCACGCCGTGACTGTCGCAGGACCCGCGCTACCACCGCCAGACCCGGGCGTCCAACTGCAGACAGCGAGTAGTTCCCTCGAGTGTCGCTTCTGGCTCGCTACTCTCTCCCGCCTGTGCTGCTCGGAGGAGGAGGTGCAGTCTGGCAACACCACGCAGTGATTGTCGCAGGACCCGCGCTACCACCGCCAGACCCGGGCGTCCAACTGCGGACAGCGAGTAGTTCCCTCGAGTGTCGCTACTGGCTCGCTACTCTCTCCCGCCTGTGCTGCTCGGAGGAGGTGCTGTCTGGCAACACCACGCCGTGACTGTCGCAGGACCCGCGCTACCACCGCCAGACCCGGGCGTCCAACTGCGGACAGCGAGTAGTTCCCTCGAGTGTCGCTACTGGCTCGCTACTCTCTCCCGCCTGTGCTGCTCGGAGGAGGAGGTGCTGTCTGGCAACACCACGCAGTGACTGTCGCAGGACCCGCGCTACCACCGCCAGACCCGGGCGTCCAACTGCGGACAGCGAGTAGTTCCCTCGAGTGTCGCTACTGGCTCGCTACTCTCTCCCGCCTGTGCTGCTCGGAGGAGGAGGTGCTGTCTGGCAACACCACGCAGTGACTGTCGCAGGACCCGCGCTACCACCGCCAGACCCGGGCGTCCAACTGCGGATAGCGAGTAGTTCCCTCGAGTGTCGCTACTGGCTCGCTACTCTCTCCCGCCTGTGCTGCTCGGAGGAGGAGGTGCTGTCTGGCAACACCACGCAGTGACTGTCGCAGGACCCGCGCTACCACCGCCAGACCCGGGCGTCCAACTGCGGACAGCGAGTAGTTCCCTCGAGTGTCGCTACTGGCTCGCTACTCTCTCCCGCCTGTGCTGCTCGGAGGAGGAGGTGCTGTCTGGCAACACCACGCCGTGACTGTCGCAGGACCCGCGCTACCACCGCTAGACCCGGGCGTCTAACTGCGGTCAGCGAGTAGTTCCCTCGAGTGTCGCTACTGGCTCGCTACTCTCTCCCGCCTGTGCTGCTCGGAGGAGGAGGTGCTGTCTGGCAACACCACGCAGTGACTGTCGCAGGACCCGCGCTACCACCGCCAGACCCGGGCGTCCAACTGCGGACAGCGAGTAGTTCCCTCGAGTGTCGCTACTGGCTCGCTACTCTCTCCCGCCTGTGCTGCACGGAGGAGGAGGTGCTGTCTGGCAACACCACGCAGTGATTGTCGCAGGACCCGCGCTACCACCGCCAGACCCGGGCGTCCAACTGCGGACAGCGAGTAGTTCCCTCGAGTGTCGCTACTGGCTCGCTACTCTCTCCCGCCTGTGCTGCTCGGAGGAGGTGCTGTCTGGCAACACCACGCCGTGACTGTCGCAGGACCCGCGCTACCACCGCCAGACCCGGGCGTCCAACTGCGGACAGCGAGTAGTTCCCTCGAGTGTCGCTACTGGCTCGCTACTCTCTCCCGCCTGTGCTGCTCGGAGGAGGAGGTGCTGTCTGGCAACACCACGCAGTGACTGTCGCAGGACCCGCGCTACCACCGCCAGACCCGGGCGTCCAACTGCGGACAGCGAGTAGTTCCCTCGAGTGTCGCTACTGGCTCGCTACTCTCTCCCGCCTGTGCTGCTCGGAGGAGGAGGTGCTGTCTGGCAACACCACGCAGTGACTGTCGCAGGACCCGCGCTACCACCGCCAGACCCGGGCGTCCAACTGCGGATAGCGAGTAGTTCCCTCGAGTGTCGCTACTGGCTCGCTACTCTCTCCCGCCTGTGCTGCTCGGAGGAGGAGGTGCTGTCTGGCAACACCACGCAGTGACTGTCGCAGGACCCGCGCTACCACCGCCAGACCCGGGCGTCCAACTGCGGACAGCGAGTAGTTCCCTCGAGTGTCGCTACTGGCTCGCTACTCTCTCCCGCCTGTGCTGCTCGGAGGAGGAGGTGCTGTCTGGCAACACCACGCCGTGACTGTCGCAGGACCCGCGCTACCACCGCTAGACCCGGGCGTCTAACTGCGGACAGCGAGTAGTTCCCTCGAGTGTCGCTACTGGCTCGCTACTCTCTCCCGCCTGTGCTGCTCGGAGGAGGAGGTGCTGTCTACAACACCACGCAGTGACTGTCGCAGGACCCGCGCTACCACCGCCAGACCCGGGCGTCCAACTGCGGACAGCGAGTAGTTCCCTCGAGTGTCGCTACTGGCTCGCTACTCTCTCCCGCCTGTGCTGCACGGAGGAGGTGCTGTCTGGCAACACCGCGCCGTGACTGTCGCAGGACCCGCGCTACCACCGCCAGACCCGGGCGTCCAACTGCGGACAGCGAGTAGTTCCCTCGAGTGTCGCTACTGGCTCGCTACTCTCTCCCGCCTGTGCTGCTCGGAGGAGGAGGTGCTGTCTGGCAACACCACGCAGTGACTGTCGCAGGACCCGCGCTACCACCGCCAGACCCGGGCGTCCAACTGCGGACAGCGAGTAGTTCCCTCGAGTGTCGCTACTGGCTCGCTACTCTCTCCCGCCTGTGCTGCTCGGAGGAGGAGGTGCTGTCTGGCAACACCACGCCGTGACTGTCGCAGGACCCGCGCTACCACCGCCAGACCCGGGCGTCCAACTGCGGACAGCGAGTAGTTCCCTCGAGTGTCGCTACTGGCTCGCTACTCTCTCCCGCCTGTGCTGCTCGGAGGAGGAGGTAATGTCTGGCAACACCGCGCCGTGACTGTCGCAGGACCCGCGCTACCACCGCCAGACCCGGGCGTCCAACTGCGGACAGCGAGTAGTTCCCTCGAGTGTCGCTACTGGCTCGCTACTCTCTCCCGCCTGTGCTGCTCGGAGGAGGAGGTGCTGTCTGGCAACACCACGCCGTGACTGTCGCAGGACCCGCGCTACCACCGCCAGACCCGGGCGTCCAACTGCGGACAGCGAGTAGTTCCCTCGAGTGTCGCTACTGGCTCGCTACTCTCTCCCGCCTGTGCTGCACGGAGGAGGAGGTGCTGTCTGGCAACACCACGCAGTGACTGTCGCAGGACCCGCGCTACCACCGCCAGACCCGGGCGTCCAACTGCGGACAGCGAGTAGTTCCCTCGAGTGTCGCTACTGGCTCGCTACTCTCTCCCGCCTGTGCTGCACGGAGGAGGAGGTGCTGTCTGGCAACACCACGCCGTGACTGTCGCAGGACCCGCGCTACCACCGCCAGACCCGGGCGTCCAACTGCGGACAGCGAGTAGTTCCCTCGAGTGTCGCTACTGGCTCGCTACTCTCTCCCGCCTGTGCTGCTCGGAGGAGGAGGTACTGTCTGGCAACACCGCGCCGTGACTGTCGCAGGACCCGCGCTACCACCGCCAGACCCGGGCGTCCAACTGCGGACAGCGAGTAGTTCCCTCGAGTGTCGCTACTGGCTCGCTACTCTCTCCCGCCTGTGCTGCTCGGAGGAGGAGGTACTGTCTAGCAACACCGCGCCGTGACTGTCGCAGGACCCGCGCTACCAACGCCAGACCCGGGCGTCCAACTGCGGACAGCGAGTAGTTCCCTCGAGTGTCGCTACTGGCTCGCTACTCTCTCCCGCCTGTGCTGCTCGGAAGAGGTGCTGTCTGGCAACACCACGCCGTGACTGTCGCAGGACCCGCGCTACCACCGCCAGACCCGGGCGTCCAACTGCAGACAGCGAGTAGTTCCCTCGAGTGTCGCTACTGGCTCGCTACTCTCTCCCGCCTGTGCTGCTCGGAGGAGGTGCTGTCTGGCAACACCACGCCGTGACTGTCGCAGGACCCGCGCTACCACCGCCAGACCCGGGCGTCCAACTGCAGACAGCGAGTAGTTCCCAAGAGTGTCGCTACTGGCTCGCTACTCTCTCCCGCCTGTGATGCTCGGAGGAGGTGCTGTCTGGCAACACCACGCCGTGACTGTCGCAGGACCCGCGCTACCACCGCCAGACCCGGGCGTCCAACTGCGGACAGCGAGTAGTTCCCTCGAGTGTCGCTACTGGCTCGCTACTCTCTCCCGCCTGTGCTGCTCGGAGGAGGAGGTGCTGTCTGGCAACACCACGCAGTGACTGTCGCAGGACCCGCGCTACCACCGCCAGACCCGGGCGTCCAACTGCAGACAGCGAGTAGTTCCCTCGAGTGTCGCTACTGGCTCGCTACTCTCTCCCGCCTGTGCTGCACGGAGGAGGAGGTGCTGTCTGGCAACACCGCGCCGTGACTGTCGCAGGACCCGCGCTACCACCGCCAGACCCGGGCGTCCAACTGCGGACAGCGAGTAGTTCCCTCGAGTGTCGCTACTGGCTCGCTACTCTCTCCCGCCTGTGCTGCACGGAGGAGGTGCTGTCTGGCAACACCACGCCGTGACTGTCGCAGGACCCGCGCTACCACCGCCAGACCCGGGCGTCCAACTGCGGACAGCGAGTAGTTCCCTCGAGTGTCGCTACTGGCTCGCTACTCTCTCCCGCCTGTGCTGCACGGAGGAGGTGCTGTCTGGCAACACCACGCCGTGACTGTCGCAGGACCCGCGCTACCACCGCCAGACCCGGGCGTCCAACTGCGGACAGCGAGTAGTTCCCTCGAGTGTCGCTACTGGCTCGCTACTCTCTCCCGCCTGTGCTGCTCGGAGGAGGAGGTGCTGTCTGGCAACACCACGCCGTGACTGTCGCAGGACCCGCGCTACCACCGCCAGACCCGGGCGTCCAACTGCGGACAGCGAGTAGTTCCCTCGAGTGTCGCTAATGGCTCGCTACTCTCTCCCGCCTGTGCTGCACGGAGGAGGAGGTGCTGTCTGGCAACACCGCGCTGTGACTGTCGCAGGACCCGCGCTACCACCGCCAGACCCGGGCGTCCAACTGCGGACAGCGAGTAGTTCCCTCGAGTGTCGCTACTGGCTCGCTACTCTCTCCCGCCTGTGCTGCTCGGAGGAGGTGCTGTCTGGCAACACCACGCCGTGACTGTCGCAGGACCCGCGCTACCACCGACAGACCCGGGCGTCCAACTGCAGACAGCGAGTAGTTCCCTCGAGTGTCGCTACTGGCTCGCTACTCTCTCCCGCCTGTGCTGCACGGAGGAGGAGGTGCTGTCTGGCAACACCACGCCGTGACTGTCGCAGGACCCGCGCTACCACCGCCAGACCCGGGCGTCCAACTGCGGACAGCGAGTAGTTCCCTCGAGTGTCGCTACTGGCTCGCTACTCTCTCCCGCCTGTGCTGCACGGAGGAGGTGCTGTCTGGCAACACCACGCCGTGACTGTCGCAGGACCCGCGCTACCACCGCCAGACCCGGGCGTCCAACTGCGGACAGCGAGTAGTTCCCTCGAGTGTTGCTACTTCTCGCTACTCTCTCCCGCCTGTGCTGCACGGAGGAGGTGCTGTCTGGCAACACCACGCCGTGACTGTCGCAGGACCCGCGCTACCACCGCCAGACCCGGGCGTCCAACTGCGGACAGCGAGTAGTTCCCTCGAGTGTCGCTACTGGCTCGCTACTCTCTCCCGCCTGTGCTGCACGGAGGAGGAGGTGCTGTCTGGCAACACCACGCCGTGACTGTCGCAGGACCCGCGCTACCACCGCCAGACCCGGGCGTCCAACTGCAGACAGCGAGTAGTTCCCTCGAGTGTCGCTACTGGCTCGCTACTCTCTCCCGCCTGTGCTGCTCGGAGGAGGTGCTGTCTGGCAACACCACGCCGTGACTGTCGCAGGACCCGCGCTACCACCGCCAGACCCGGGCGTCCAACTGCAGACAGCGAGTAGTTCCCTCGAGTGTCGCTACTGGCTCGCTACTCTCTCCCGCCTGTGCTGCACGGAGGAGGTGCTGTCTGGCAACACCACGCCGTGACTGTCGCAGGACCCGCGCTACCACCGCCAGACCCGGGCGTCCAACTGCGGACAGCGAGTAGTTCCCTCGAGTGTCGCTACTGGCTCGCTACTCTCTCCCGCCTGTGCTGCTCGGAGGAGGAGGTGCTGTCTGGCAACACCACGCCGTGACTGTCGCAGGACCCGCGCTACCACCGCCAGACCCGGGCGTCCAACTGCGGACAGCGAGTAGTTCCCTCGAGTGTCGCTACTGGCTCGCTACTCTCTCCCGCCTGTGCTGCACGGAGGAGGAGGTGCTGTCTGTCAACACCGCGCTGTGACTGTCGCAGGACCCGCGCTACCACCGCCAGACCCGGGCGTCCAACTGCGGACAGCGAGTAGTTCCCTCGAGTGTCGCTACTGGCTCGCTACTCTCTCCCGCCTGTGCTGCTCGGAGGAGGTGCTGTCTGGCAACACCACGCCGTGACTGTCGCAGGACCCGCGCTACCACCCCCAGACCCGGGCGTCCAACTGCAGACAGCGAGTAGTTCCCTCGAGTGTCGCTACTGGCTCGCTACTCTCTCCCGCCTGTGCTGCACGGAGGAGGAGGTGCTGTCTGGCAACACCACGCCGTGACTGTCGCAGGACCCGCGCTACCACCGCCAGACCCGGGCGTCCAACTGCGGACAGCGAGTAGTTCCCTCGAGTGTCGCTACTGGCTCGCTACTCTCTCCCGCCTGTGCTGCACGGAGGAGGTGCTGTCTGGCAACACCACACCGTGACTGTCGCAGGACCCGCGCTACCACCGCCAGACCCGGGCGTCTAACTGCGGACAGCGAGTAGTTCCCTCGAGTGTTGCTACTGGCTCGCTACTCTCTCCCGCCTGTGCTGCACGGAGGAGGTGCTGTCTGGCAACACCACGCCGTGACTGTCGCAGGACCCGCGCTACCACCGCCAGACCCGAGCGTCCAACTGCGGACAGCGAGTAGTTCCCTCGAGTGTCGCTACTGGCTCGCTACTCTCTCCCGCCTGTGCTGCACGGAGGAGGTGCTGTCTGGCAACACCACGCCGTGACTGTCGCAGGACCCGCGCTACCACCGCCAGACCCGGGCGTCCAACTGCGGACAGCGAGTAGTTCCCTCGAGTGTCGCTACTGGCTCGCTACTCTCTCCCGCCTGTGCTGCTCGGAGGAGGAGGTGCTGTCTGGCAACACCACGCAGTGACTGTCGCAGGACCCGCGCTACCACCGCCAGACCCGGGCGTCCAACTGCAGACAGCGAGTAGTTCCCTCGAGTGTCGCTACTGGCTCGCTACTCTCTCCCGCCTGTGCTGCACGGAGGAGGAGGTGCTGTCTGGCAACACCGCGCCGTGACTGTCGCAGGACCCGCGCTACCACCGCCAGACCCGGGCGTCCAACTGCGGACAGCGAGTAGTTCCCTCGAGTGTCGCTACTGGCTCGCTACTCTCTCCTGCCTGTGCTGCACGGAGGAGGTGCTGTCTGGCAACACCACGCCGTGACTGTCGCAGGACCCGCGCTACCACCGCCAGACCCGGGCGTCCAACTGCGGACAGCGAGTAGTTCCCTCGAGTGTCGCTACTGGCTCGCTACTCTCTCCCGCCTGTGCTGCACCAAGGAGGAGGTGCTGTCTGGCAACACCGCGCCGTGACTGTCGCAGGACCCGCGCTACCACCGCCAGACCCGGGCGTCCAACTGCGGACAGCGAGTAGTTCCCTGAGTGTCGCTACTGGCTCGCTACTCTCTCCCGCCTGTGCTGCACGGAGGAGGTGCTGTCTGGCAACACCACGCTGTGACTGTCGCAGGACCCGCGCTACCACCGCCAGACCCGGGCGTCCAACTGCGGACAGCGAGTAGTTCCCTCGAGTGTCGCTACTGGCTCGCTACTCTCTCCCGCCTGTGCTGCACGGAGGAGGTGCTGTCTGGCAACACCGCGCCGTGACTGTCGCAGGACCCGCGCTACCACTGCCAGACCCGGGCGTCCAACTGCGGACAGCGAGTAGTTCCCTCGAGTGTCGCTACTGGCTCGCTACTCTCTCCCGCCTGTGCTGCACGGAGGAGGTGCTGTCTGGCAACACCGCGCCGTGACTGTCGCAGGACCCGCGCTACCACCGCCAGACCCAGGCGTCCAACTGCGGACAGCGAGTAGTTCCCTCGAGTGTCGCTACTGGCTCGCTACTCTCTCCCGCCTGTGCTGCTCGGAGGAGGAGGTGCTGTCTGGCAACACCACGCAGTGACTGTCGCAGGACCCGCGCTACCACCGCCAGACCCGGGCGTCCAACTGCGGACAGCGAGTAGTTCCCTCGAGTGTCGCTACTGGCTCGCTATTCTCTCCCGCCTGTGCTGCACGGAGGAGGAGGTGCTGTCTGGCAACACCACGCCGTGACTGTCGCAGGACCCGCGCTACCACCGCCAGACCCGGGCGTCCAACTGCAGACAGCGAGTAGTTCCCTCGAGTGTCGCTACTGGCTCGCTACTCTCTCCAGCCTGTGCTGCACGGAGGAGGAGGTGCTGTCTGGCAACACCACGCCGTGACTGTCGCAGGACCCGCGCTACCACCGCCAGACCCGGGCGTCCAACTGCAGACAGCGAGTAGTTCCCTCGAGTGTCGCTACTGGCTCGCTACTCTCTCCCGCCTGTGCTGCACGGAGGAGGAGGTGCTGTCTGGCAACACCACGCCGTGACTGTCGCAGGACCCGCGCTACCACCGCCAGACCCGGGCGTCCAACTGCAGACAGCGAGTAGTTCCCTCGAGTGTCGCTACTGGCTCGCTACTCTCTCCCGCCTGTGCTGCACGGAGGAGGAGGTGCTGTCTGGCAACACCACGCCGTGACTGTCGCAGGACCCGCGCTACCACCGCCATACCCGGGCGTCCAACTGCAGACAGCGAGTAGTTCCCTCGAGTGTCGCTACTGGCTCGCTACTCTCTCCCGCCTGTGCTAAACGGAGGATGAGGTGCTGTCTGGCAACACCACGCAGTGACTGTCGCAGGACCCGCGCTACCACCGCCAGACCCGGGCGTCCAACTGCGGACAGCGAGTAGTTCCCTCGAGTGTCGCTACTGGCTCGCTACTCTCTCCCGCCTGTGCTGCACGGAGGAGGAGGTGCTGTCTGGCAACACCACGCCGTGACTGTCGCAGGACCCGCGCTACCACCGCCAGACCCGGGCGTCCAACTGCGGACAGCGAGTAGTTCCCTCGAGTGTCGCTACTGGCTCGCTACTCTCTTCCGCCTGTGCTGCTCGGAGGAGGAGGTGCTGTCTGGCAACACCACGCCGTGACTGTCGCAGGACCCGCGCTACCACCGCCAGACCCGGGCGTCCAACTGCGGACAGCGAGTAGTTCCCTCGAGTGTCGCTACTGGCTCGCTACTCTCTCCCGCCTGTGCTGCTCGGAGGAGGAGGTGCTGTCTGGCAACACCACGCCGTGACTGTCGCAGGACCCGCGCTACCACCGCCAGACCCGGGCGTCCAACTGCAGACAGCGAGTAGTTCCCTCGAGTGTCGCTACTGGCTCGCTACTCTCTCCCGCCTGTGCTGCACGGAGGAGGAGGTGCTGTCTGGCAACACCACGCCGTGACTGTCGCAGAACCCGCGCTACCACCGCCAGACCCGGGCGTCCAACTGCGGACAGCGAGTAGTTCCCTCGAGTGTCGCTACTGGCTCGCTACTCTCTCCCGCCTGTGCTGCTCCGAGGAGGAGGTGCTGTCTGGCAACACCACGCAGTGACTGTCGCAGGACCCGCGCTACCACCGCCAGACCCGGGCGTCCAACTGCGGACAGCGAGTAGTTCCCTCGAGTGTCGCTACTGGCTCGCTACTCTCTCCCGCCTGTGCTGCTCGGAGGAGGAGGTGCTGTCTGGCAACACCACGCAGTGACTGTCGCAGGACCCGCGTTACCACCGCCAGACCCGGGCGTCCAACTGCGGACAGCGAGTAGTTCCCTCGAGTGTCGCTACTGGCTCGCTACTCTCTCCCGCCTGTGCTGCTCGGAGGAGGAGGTGCTGTCTGGCAACACCACGCAGTGACTGTCGCAGGACCCGCGCTACCACCGCCAGACCCGGGCGTCCAACTGCGGACAGCGAGTAGTTCCCTCGAGTGTCGCTACTGGCTCGCTACTCTCTCCCGCCTGTGCTGCACGGAGGAGGAGGTGCTGTCTGGCAACACCACGCCGTGACTGTCGCAGGACCCGCGCTACCACCGCCAGACCCGGGCGTCCAACTGCAGACAGCGAGTAGTTCCCTCGAGTGTCGCTACTGGCTCGCTACTCTCTCCCGCCTGTGCTGCACGGAGCAGGAGGTGCTGTCTGGCAACACCACGCCGTGACTGTCGCAGGACCCGCGCTACCACCGCCAGACCCGGGCGTCCAACTGCAGACAGCGAGTAGTTCCCTCGAGTGTCGCTACTGGCTCGCTACTCTCTCCCGCCTGTGCTGCACGGAGGAGGAGGTGCTGTCTGGCAACACCACGCCGTGACTGTCGCAGGACCCGCGCTACCACCGCCAGACCCGGGCGTCCAACTGCGGATAGCGAGTAGTTCCCTCGAGTGTCGCTACTGGCTCGCTACTCTCTCCCGCCTGTGCTGCACGGAGCAGGAGGTGCTGTCTGGCAACACCACGCCGTGACTGTCGCAGGACCCGCGCTACCACCGCCAGACCCGGGCGTCCAACTGCAGACAGCGAGTAGTTCCCTCGAGTGTCGCTACTGGCTCGCTACTCTCTCCCGCCTGTGCTGCACGGAGCAGGAGGTGCTGTCTGGCAACACCACGCCGTGACTGTCGCAGGACCCGCGCTACCACCGCCAGACCCGGGCGTCCAACTGCAGACAGCGAGTAGTTCCCTCGAGTGTCGCTACTGGCTCGCTACTCTCTCCCGCCTGTGCTGCACGGAGCAGGAGGTGCTGTCTGGCAACACCACGCCGTGACTGTCGCAGGACCCGCGCTACCACCGCCAGACCCGGGCGTCCAACTGCGGACAGCGAGTAGTTCCCTCGAGTGTCGCTACTGGCTCGCTACTCTCTCCCGCCTGTGCTGCACGGAGCAGGAGGTGCTGTCTGGCAACACCACGCCGTGACTGTCGCAGGACCCGCGCTACCACCGCCAGACCCGGGCGTCCAACTGCGGACAGCGAGTAGTTCCCTCGAGTGTCGCTACTGGCTCGCTACTCTCTCCCGCCTGTGCTGCACGGAGCAGGAGGTGCTGTCTGGCAACACCACGCCGTGACTGTCGCAGGACCCGCGCTACCACCGCCAGACCCGGGCGTCCAACTGCGGACAGCGAGTAGTTCCCTCGAGTGTCGCTACTGGCTCGCTACTCTCTCCCGCCTGTGCTGCACGGAGCAGGAGGTGCTGTCTGGCAACACCACGCCGTGACTGTCGCAGGACTCGCGCTACCACCGCCAGACCCGGGCGTCCAACTGCAGACAGCGAGTAGTTCCCTCGAGTGTCGCTACTGGCTCGCTACTCTCTCCCGCCTGTGCTGCACGGAGGAGGAGGTGCAGTCTGGCAACACCGCGCCGTGACTGTCGCAGGACCCGCGCTACCACCGCCAGACCCGGGCGTCCAACTGCGGACAGCGAGTAGTTCCCTCGAGTGTCGCTACTGGCTCGCTACTCTCTCCCGCCTGTGCTGCTCGGAGGAGGTGCTGTCTGGCAACACCACGCCGTGACTGTCGCAGGACCCGCGCTACCACCGCCAGACCCGGGCGTCCAACTGCAGACAGCGAGTAGTTCCCTCGAGTGTCGCTACTGGCTCGCTACTCTCTCCCGCCTGTGCTGCACGGAGGAGGAGGTGCAGTCTGGCAACACCGCGCTTTGACTGTCGCAGGACCCGCGCTACCACCGCCAGACCCGGGCGTCCAACTGCGGACAGCGAGTAGTTCCCTCGAGTGTCGCTACTGGCTCGCTACTCTCTCCCGCCTGTGCTGCTCGGAGGAGGTGCTGTCTGGCAACACCACGCCGTGACTGTCGCAGGACCCGCGCTACCACCGCCAGACCCGGGCGTCCAACTGCAGACAGCGAGTAGTTCCCTCGAGTGTCGCTACTGGCTCGCTACTCTCTCCCGCCTGTGCTGCACGGAGGAGGTGCTGTCTGGCAACACCACGCCGTGACTGTCGCAGGACCCGCGCTACCACCGCCAGACCCGGGCGTCCAACTGCGGACAGCGAGTAGTTCCCTCGAGTGTCGCAACTGGCTCGCTACTCTCTCCCGCCTGTGCTGCTCGGAGGAGGAGGTGCTGTCTGGCAACACCACGCAGTGACTGTCGCAGGACCCGCGCTACCACCGCCAGACCCGGGCGTCCAACTGCGGACAGCGAGTAGTTCCCTCGAGTGTCGCTACTGGCTCGCTACTCTCTCCCGCCTGTGCTGCTCGGAGGAGGAGGTGCTGTCTGGCAACACCACGCAGTGACTGTCGCAGGACCCGCGCTACCACCGCCAGACCCGGGCGTCCAACTGCGGACAGCGAGTAGTTCCCTCGAGTGTCGCTACTGGCTCGCTACTCTCTCCCGCCTGTGCTGCTCGGAGGAGGAGGTGCTGTCTGGCAACACCACGCAGTGACTGTCGCAGGACCCGCGCTACCACCGCCAGACCCGGGCGTCCAACTGCGGACAGCGAGTAGTTAACTCGAGTGTCGCTACTGGCTCGCTACTCTCTCCCGCCTGTGCTGCTCGGAGGAGGAGGTGCTGTCTGGCAACACCACGCCGTGACTGTCGCAGGACCCGCGCTACCACCGCCAGACCCGGGCGTCCAACTGCGGACAGCGAGTAGTTCCCTCGAGTGTCGCTACTGGCTCGCTACTCTCTCCCGCCTGTGCTGCTCGGAGGAGGAGGTGCTGTCTGGCAACACCACGCAGTGACTGTCGCAGGACCCGCGCTACCACCGCCAGACCCGGGCGTCCAACTGCGGACAGCGAGTAGTTCCCTCGAGTGTCGCTACTGGCTCGCTACTCTCTCCCGCCTGTGCTGCACGGAGGAGGTGCTGTCTGGCAACAGCGCGCCGTGACTGTCGCAGGACCCGCGCTACCACCGCCAGACCCGGGCGTCCAACTGCGGACAGCGAGTAGTTCCCTCGAGTGTCGCTACTGGCTCGCTACTCTCTCCCGCCTGTGCTGCTCGGAGGAGGAGGTGCTGTCTGGCAACACCACGCAGTGACTGTCGCAGGACCCGCGCTACCACCGCCAGACCCGGGCGTCCAACTGCGGACAGCGAGTAGTTCCCTCGAGTGTCGCTACTGGCTCGCTACTCTCTCCCGCCTGTGCTGCTCGGAGGAGGAGGTGCTGTCTGGCAACACCACGCCGTGACTGTCGCAGGTCCCGCGCTACCACCGCCAGACCCGGGCGTCCAACTGCGGACAGCGAGTAGTTCCCTCGAGTGTCGCTACTGGCTCGCTACTCTCTCCCGCCTGTGCTGCACGGAGGAGGAGGTGCTGTCTGGCAACACCACGCAGTGACTGTCGCAGGACCCGCGCTACCACCGCCAGACCCGGGCGTCCAACTGCGGACAGCGAGTAGTTCCCTCGAGTGTCGCTACTGGCTCGCTACTCTCTCCCGCCTGTGCTGCACGGAGGAGGAGGTGCTGTCTGGCAACACCACGCCGTGACTGTCGCAGGACCCGCGCTACCACCGCCAGACCCGGGCGTCCAACTGCGGACAGCGAGTAGTTCCCTCGAGTGTCGCTACTGGCTCGCTACTCTCTCCCGCCTGTGCTGCTCGGAGGAGGAGGTACTGTCTGGCAACACCGCGCCGTGACTGTCGCAGGACCCGCGCTACCACCGCCAGACCCGGGCGTCCAACTGCGGACAGCGAGTAGTTCCCTCGAGTGTCGCTACTGGCTCGCTACTCTCTCCCGCCTGTGCTGCTCGGAGGAGGAGGTGCTGTCTGGCAACACCACGCCGTGACTGTCGCAGGACCCGCGCTACCACCGCCAGACCCGGGCGTCCAACTGCGGACAGCGAGTAGTTCCCTCGAGTGTCGCTACTGGCTCGCTACTCTCTCCCGCCTGTGCTGCACGGAGGAGGAGGTGCTGTCTGGCAACACCACGCAGTGACTGTCGCAGGACCCGCGCTACCACCGCCAGACCCGGGCGTCCAACTGCGGACAGCGAGTAGTTCCCTCGAGTGTCGCTACTGGCTCGCTACTCTCTCCCGCCTGTGCTGCACGGAGGAGGAGGTGCTGTCTGGCAACACCACGCCGTGACTGTCGCAGGACCCGCGCTACCACCGCCAGACCCGGGCGTCCAACTGCGGACAGCGAGTAGTTCCCTCGAGTGTCGCTACTGGCTCGCTACTCTCTCCCGCCTGTGCTGCTCGGAGGAGGAGGTACTGTCTGGCAACACCGCGCCGTGACTGTCGCAGGACCCGCGCTACCACCGCCAGACCCGGGCGTCCAACTGCAGACAGCGAGTAGTTCCCTCGAGTGTCGCTACTGGCTCGCTACTCTCTCCCGCCTGTGATGCTCGGAGGAGGTGCTGTCTGGCAACACCACGCCGTGACTGTCGCAGGACCCGCGCTACCACCCCCAGACCCGGGCGTCCAACTGCGGACAGCGAGTAGTTCCCTCGAGTGTCGCTACTGGCTCGCTACTCTCTCCAGCCTGTGCTGCTCGGAGGAGGAGGTGCTGTCTGGCAACACCACGCAGTGACTGTCGCAGGACCCGCGCTACCACCGCCAGACCCGGGCGTCCAACTGCAGACAGCGAGTAGTTCCCTCGAGTGTCGCTACTGGCTCGCTACTCTCTCCCGCCTGTGCTGCACGGAGGAGGAGGTGCTGTCTGGCAACACCGCGCCGTGACTGTCGCAGGACCCGCGCTACCACCGCCAGACCCGGGCGTCCAACTGCGGACAGCGAGTAGTTCCCTCGAGTGTCGCTACTGGCTCGCTACTCTCTCCCGCCTGTGCTGCACGGAGGAGGTGCTGTCTGGCAACACCACGCCGTGACTGTCGCAGGACCCGCGCTACCACCGCCAGACCCGGGCGTCCAACTGCGGACAGCGAGTAGTTCCCTCGAGTGTCGCTACTGGCTCGCTACTCTCTCCCGCCTGTGCTGCACGGAGGAGGTGCTGTCTGGCAACACCACGCCGTGACTGTCGCAGGACCCGCGCTACCACCGCCAGACCCGGGCGTCCAACTGCGGACAGCGAGTAGTTCCCTCGAGTGTCGCTACTGGCTCGCTACTCTCTCCCGCCTGTGCTGCTCGGAGGAGGAGGTGCTGTCTGGCAACACCACGCCGTGACTGTCGCAGGACCCGCGCTACCACCGCCAGACCCGGGCGTCCAACTGCGGACAGCGAGTAGTTCCCTCGAGTGTCGCTACTGGCTCGCTACTCTCTCCCGCCTGTGCTGCACGGAGGAGGAGGTGCTGTCTGGCAACACCGCGCTGTGACTGTCGCAGGACCCGCGCTACCACCGCCAGACCCGGGCGTCCAACTGCGGACAGCGAGTAGTTCCCTCGAGTGTCGCTACTGGCTCGCTACTCTCTCCCGCCTGTGCTGCACGGAGGAGGTGCTGTCTGGCAACACCACGCCGTGACTGTCGCAGGACCCGCGCTACTACCGCCAGACCCGGGCGTCCAACTGCGGACAGCGAGTAGTTCCCTCGAGTGTCGCTACTGGCTCGCTACTCTCTCCCGCCTGAACTGCACGGAGGAGGTGCTGTCTGGCAACACCACGCCGTGACTGTCGCAGGACCCGCGCTACCACCGCCAGACCCGGGCGTCCAACTGCGGACAGCGAGTAGTTCCCTCGAGTGTCGCTACTGGCTCGCTACTCTCTCCCGCCTGTGCTGCTCGGAGGAGGTGCTGTCTGGCAACACCACGCCGTGACTGTCGCAGGACTCGCGCTACCACCGCCAGACCCGGGCGTCCAACTGCAGACAGCGAGTAGTTCCCTCGAGTGTCGCTACTGGCTCGCTACTCTCTCCCGCCTGTGCTGCTCGGAGGAGGTGCTGTCTGGCAACACCACGCCGTGACTGTCGCAGGACCCGCGCTACCACCGCCAGACCCGGGCGTCCAACTGCAGACAGCGAGTAGTTCCCTCGAGTGTCGCTACTGGCTCGCTACTCTCTCCCGCCTGTGCTGCTCGGAGGAGGTGCTGTCTGGCAACACCACGCCGTGACTGTCGCAGGACCCGCGCTACCACCGCCAGACCCGGGCGTCCAACTGCAGACAGCGAGTAGTTCCCTCGAGTGTCGCTACTGGCTCGCTACTCTCTCCCGCCTGTGCTGCTCGGAGGAGGTGCTGTCTGGCAACACCACGCCGTGACTGTCGCAGGACCCGCGCTACCACCGCCAGACCCGGGCGTCCAACTGCAGACAGCGAGTAGTTCCCTGGAGTGTCGCTACTGGCTCGCTACTCTCTCCCGCCTGTGCTGCTCGGAGGAGGAGGTGCTGTCTGGCAACACCACGCCGTGACTGTCGCAGGACCCGCGCTACCACCGCCAGACCCGGGCGTCCAACTGCGGACAGCGAGTAGTTCCCTCGAGTGTCGCTACTGGCTCGCTACTCTCTCCCGCCTGTGCTGCACGGAGGAGGAGGTGCTGTCTGGCAACACCGCGCCGTGACTGTCGCAGGACCCGCGCTACCACCGCCAGACCCGGGCGTCCAACTGCGGACAGCGAGTAGTTCCCTCGAGTGTCGCTACTGGCTCGCTACTCTCTCCCGCCTGTGCTGCACGGAGGAGGAGGTGCAGTCTGGCAACACCGCGCCGTGACTGTCGCAGGACCCGCGCTACCACCGCCAGACCCGGGCGTCCAACTGCGGACAGCGAGTAGTTCCCTCGAGTGTCGCTACTGGCTCGCTACTCTCTCCCGCCTGTGCTGCACGGAGGAGGAGGTGCTGTCTGGCAACACCGCGCCGTGACTGTCGCAGGACCCGCGCTACCACCGCCAGACCCGGGCGTCCAACTGCGGACAGCGAGTAGTTCCCTGAGTGTCGCTACTGGCTCGCTACTCTCTCCCGCCTGTGCTGCACGGAGGAGGTGCTGTCTGGCAACACCACGCTGTGACTGTCGCAGGACCCGCGCTACCACCGCCAGACCCGGGCGTCCAACTGCGGACAGCGAGTAGTTCCCTCGAGTGTCGCTACTGGCTCGCTACTCTCTCCCGCCTGTGCTGCACGGAGGAGGTGCTGTCTGGCAACACCGCGCCGTGACTGTCGCAGGACCCGCGCTACCACTGCCAGACCCGGGCGTCCAACTGCGGACAGCGAGTAGTTCCCTCGAGTGTCGCTACTGGCTCGCTACTCTCTCCCGCCTGTGCTGCACGGAGGAGGTGCTGTCTGGCAACACCACGCCGTGACTGTCGCAGGACCCGCGCTACCACCGCCAGACCCGGGCGTCCAACTGCGGACAGCGAGTAGTTCCCTCGAGTGTCGCTACTGGCTCGCTACTCTCTCCCGCCTGTGCTGCTCGGAGGAGGAGGTGCTGTCTGGCAACACCACGCAGTGACTGTCGCAGGACCCGCGCTACCACCGCCAGACCCGGGCGTCCAACTGCGGACAGCGAGTAGTTCCCTCGAGTGTCGCTACTGGCTCGCTACTCTCTCCCGCCTGTGCTGCTCGGAGGAGGAGGTGCTGTCTGGCAACACCACGCAGTGACTGTCGCAGGACCCGCGCTACCACCGCCAGACCCGGGCGTCCAACTGCGGACAGCGAGTAGTTCCCTCGAGTGTCGCTACTGGCTCGCTACTCTCTCCCGCCTGTGCTGCTCGGAGGAGGAGGTGCTGTCTGGCAACACCACGCAGTGACTGTCGCAGGACCCGCGCTACCACCGCCAGACCCGGGCGTCCAACTGCGGACAGCGAGTAGTTCCCTCGAGTGTCGCTACTGGCTCGCTACTCTCTCCCGCCTGTGCTGCTCGGAGGAGGAGGTGCTGTCTGGCAACACCACGCCGTGACTGTCGCAGGACCCGCGCTACCACCGCCAGACCCGGGCGTCCAACTGCGGACAGCGAGTAGTTCCCTCGAGTGTCGCTACTGGCTCGCTACTCTCTCCCGCCTGTGCTGCTCGGAGGAGGAGGTGCTGTCTGGCAACACCACGCAGTGACTGTCGCAGGACCCGCGCTACCACCGCCAGACCCGGGCGTCCAACTGCGGACAGCGAGTAGTTCCCTCGAGTGTCGCTACTGGCTCGCTACTCTCTCCCGCCTGTGCTGCACGGAGGAGGTGCTGTCTTGCAACACCGCGCCGTGACTGTCGCAGGACCCGCGCTACCACCGCCAGACCCGGGCGTCCAACTGCGGACAGCGAGTAGTTCCCTCGAGTGTCGCTACTGGCTCGCTACTCTCTCCCGCCTGTGCTGCTCGGAGGAGGAGGTGCTGTCTGGCAACACCACGCAGTGACTGTCGCAGGACCCGCGCTACCACCGCCAGACCCGGGCGTCCAACTGCGGACAGCGAGTAGTTCCCTCGAGTGTCGCTACTGGCTCGCTACTCTCTCCCGCCTGTGCTGCACGGAGGAGGAGGTGCTGTCTGGCAACACCACGCCGTGACTGTCGCAGGACCCGCGCTACCACCGCCAGACCCGGGCGTCCAACTGCGGACAGCGAGTAGTTCCCTCGAGTGTCGCTACTGGCTCGCTACTCTCTCCCGCCTGTGCTGCTCGGAGGAGGAGGTACTGTCTGGCAACACCGCGCCGTGACTGTCGCAGGACCCGCGCTACCACCGCCAGACCCGGGCGTCCAACTGCGGACAGCGAGTAGTTCCCTCGAGTGTTGCTACTGGCTCGCTACTCTCTCCCGCCTGTGCTGCTCGGAGGAGGAGGTACTGTCTGGCAACACCGCGCCGTGACTGTCGCAGGACCCGCGCTACCACCGCCAGACCCGGGCGTCCAACTGCGGACAGCGAGTAGTTCCCTCGAGTGTCGCTACTGGCTCGCTACTCTCTCCCGCCTGTGCTGCTCGGAGGAGGTGCTGTCTGGCAACACCACGCCGTGACTGTCGCAGGACCCGCGCTACCACCGCCAGACCCGGGCGTCCAACTGCAGACAGCGAGTAGTTCCCTCGAGTGTCGCTACTGGCTCGCTACTCTCTCCCGCCTGTGCTGCTCGGAGGAGGTGCTGTCTGGCAACACCACGCCGTGACTGTCGCAGGACCCGCGCTACCACCGCCAGACCCGGGCGTCCAACTGCAGACAGCGAGTAGTTCCCTCGAGTGTCGCTACTGGCTCGCTACTCTCTCCCGCCTGTGATGCTCGGAGGAGGTGCTGTCTGGCAACACCACGCCGTGACTGTCGCAGGACCCGCGCTACCACCGCCAGACCCGGGCGTCCAACTGCGGACAGCGAGTAGTTCCCTCGAGTGTCGCTACTGGCTCGCTACTCTCTCCCGCCTGTGCTGCTCGGAGGAGGAGGTGCTGTCTGGCAACACCACGCAGTGACTGTCGCAGGACCCGCGCTACCACCGCCAGACCCGGGCGTCCAACTGCAGACAGTGAGTAGTTCCCTCGAGTGTCGCTACTAGCTCGCTACTCTCTCCCGCCTGTGCTGCACGGAGGAGGAGGTGCTGTCTGGCAACACCGCGCCGTGACTGTCGCAGGACCCGCGCTACCACCGCCAGACCCGGGCGTCCAACTGCGGACAGCGAGTAGTTCCCTCGAGTGTCGCTACTGGCTCGCTACTCTCTCCCGCCTGTGCTGCACGGAGGAGGTGCTGTCTGGCAACACCACGCCGTGACTGTCGCAGGACCCGCGCTACCACCGCCAGACCCGGGCGTCCAACTGCGGACAGCGAGTAGTTCCCTCGAGTGTCGCTACTGGCTCGCTACTCTCTCCCGCCTGTGCTGCACGGAGGAGGAGGTGCTGTCTGGCAACACCGCGCCGTGACTGTCGCAGGACCCGCGCTACCACCGCCAGACCCGGGCGTCCAACTGCGGACAGCGAGTAGTTCCCTGAGTGTCGCTACTGGCTCGCTACTCTCTCCCGCCTGTGCTGCACGGAGGAGGTGCTGTCTGGCAACACCACGCTGTGACTGTCGCAGGACCCGCGCTACCACCGCCAGACCCGGGCGTCCAACTGCGGACAGCGAGTAGTTCCCTCGAGTGTCGCTACTGGCTCGCTACTCTCTCCCGCCTGTGCTGCACGGAGGAGGTGCTGTCTGGCAACACCGCGCCGTGACTGTCGCAGGACCCGCGCTACCACTGCCAGACCCGGGCGTCCAACTGCGGACAGCGAGTAGTTCCCTCGAGTGTCGCTACTGGCTCGCTACTCTCTCCCGCCTGTGCTGCACGGAGGAGGTGCTGTCTGGCAACACCGCGCCGTGACTGTCGCAGGACCCGCGCTACCACCGCCAGACCCAGGCGTCCAACTGCGGACAGCGAGTAGTTCCCTCGAGTGTCGCTACTGGCTCGCTACTCTCTCCCGCCTGTGCTGCTCGGAGGAGGAGGTGCTGTCTGGCAACACCACGCAGTGACTGTCGCAGGACCCGCGCTACCACCGCCAGACCCGGGCGTCCAACTGCGGACAGCGAGTAGTTCCCTCGAGTGTCGCTACTGGCTCGCTATTCTCTCCCGCCTGTGCTGCACGGAGGAGGAGGTGCTGTCTGGCAACACCACGCCGTGACTGTCGCAGGACCCGCGCTACCACCGCCAGACCCGGGCGTCCAACTGCAGACAGCGAGTAGTTCCCTCGAGTGTCGCTACTGGCTCGCTACTCTCTCCAGCCTGTGCTGCACGGAGGAGGAGGTGCTGTCTGGCAACACCACGCCGTGACTGTCGCAGGACCCGCGCTACCACCGCCAGACCCGGGCGTCCAACTGCAGACAGCGAGTAGTTCCCTCGAGTGTCGCTACTGGCTCGCTACTCTCTCCCGCCTGTGCTGCACGGAGGAGGAGGTGCTGTCTGGCAACACCACGCCGTGACTGTCGCAGGACCCGCGCTACCACCGCCAGACCCGGGCGTCCAACTGCAGACAGCGAGTAGTTCCCTCGAGTGTCGCTACTGGCTCGCTACTCTCTCCCGCCTGTGCTGCACGGAGGAGGAGGTGCTGTCTGGCAACACCACGCCGTGACTGTCGCAGGACCCGCGCTACCACCGCCATACCCGGGCGTCCAACTGCAGACAGCGAGTAGTTCCCTCGAGTGTCGCTACTGGCTCGCTACTCTCTCCCGCCTGTGCTGCACGGAGGATGAGGTGCTGTCTGGCAACACCACGCAGTGACTGTCGCAGGACCCGCGCTACCACCGCCAGACCCGGGCGTCCAACTGCGGACAGCGAGTAGTTCCCTCGAGTGTCGCTACTGGCTCGCTACTCTCTCCCGCCTGTGCTGCACGGAGGAGGAGGTGCTGTCTGGCAACACCACGCCGTGACTGTCGCAGGACCCGCGCTACCACCGCCAGACCCGGGCGTCCAACTGCGGACAGCGAGTAGTTCCCTCGAGTGTCGCTACTGGCTCGCTACTCTCTTCCGCCTGTGCTGCTCGGAGGAGGAGGTGCTGTCTGGCAACACCACGCCGTGACTGTCGCAGGACCCGCGCTACCACCGCCAGACCCGGGCGTCCAACTGCGGACAGCGAGTAGTTCCCTCGAGTGTCGCTACTGGCTCGCTACTCTCTCCCGCCTGTGCTGCTCGGAGGAGGAGGTGCTGTCTGGCAACACCACGCCGTGACTGTCGCAGGACCCGCGCTACCACCGCCAGACCCGGGCGTCCAACTGCAGACAGCGAGTAGTTCCCTCGAGTGTCGCTACTGGCTCGCTACTCTCTCCCGCCTGTGCTGCACGGAGGAGGAGGTGCTGTCTGGCAACACCACGCCGTGACTGTCGCAGAACCCGCGCTACCACCGCCAGACCCGGGCGTCCAACTGCGGACAGCGAGTAGTTCCCTCGAGTGTCGCTACTGGCTCGCTACTCTCTCCCGCCTGTGCTGCTCCGAGGAGGAGGTGCTGTCTGGCAACACCACGCAGTGACTGTCGCAGGACCCGCGCTACCACCGCCAGACCCGGGCGTCCAACTGCGGACAGCGAGTAGTTCCCTCGAGTGTCGCTACTGGCTCGCTACTCTCTCCCGCCTGTGCTGCTCGGAGGAGGAGGTGCTGTCTGGCAACACCACGCAGTGACTGTCGCAGGACCCGCGTTACCACCGCCAGACCCGGGCGTCCAACTGCGGACAGCGAGTAGTTCCCTCGAGTGTCGCTACTGGCTCGCTACTCTCTCCCGCCTGTGCTGCTCGGAGGAGGAGGTGCTGTCTGGCAACACCACGCAGTGACTGTCGCAGGACCCGCGCTACCACCGCCAGACCCGGGCGTCCAACTGCGGACAGCGAGTAGTTCCCTCGAGTGTCGCTACTGGCTCGCTACTCTCTCCCGCCTGTGCTGCACGGAGGAGGAGGTGCTGTCTGGCAACACCACGCCGTGACTGTCGCAGGACCCGCGCTACCACCGCCAGACCCGGGCGTCCAACTGCAGACAGCGAGTAGTTCCCTCGAGTGTCGCTACTGGCTCGCTACTCTCTCCCGCCTGTGCTGCACGGAGCAGGAGGTGCTGTCTGGCAACACCACGCCGTGACTGTCGCAGGACCCGCGCTACCACCGCCAGACCCGGGCGTCCAACTGCAGACAGCGAGTAGTTCCCTCGAGTGTCGCTACTGGCTCGCTACTCTCTCCCGCCTGTGCTGCACGGAGGAGGAGGTGCTGTCTGGCAACACCACGCCGTGACTGTCGCAGGACCCGCGCTACCACCGCCAGACCCGGGCGTCCAACTGCGGATAGCGAGTAGTTCCCTCGAGTGTCGCTACTGGCTCGCTACTCTCTCCCGCCTGTGCTGCACGGAGCAGGAGGTGCTGTCTGGCAACACCACGCCGTGACTGTCGCAGGACCCGCGCTACCACCGCCAGACCCGGGCGTCCAACTGCAGACAGCGAGTAGTTCCCTCGAGTGTCGCTACTGGCTCGCTACTCTCTCCCGCCTGTGCTGCACGGAGCAGGAGGTGCTGTCTGGCAACACCACGCCGTGACTGTCGCAGGACCCGCGCTACCACCGCCAGACCCGGGCGTCCAACTGCAGACAGCGAGTAGTTCCCTCGAGTGTCGCTACTGGCTCGCTACTCTCTCCCGCCTGTGCTGCACGGAGCAGGAGGTGCTGTTTGGCAACACCACGCCGTGACTGTCGCAGGACCCGCGCTACCACCGCCAGACCCGGGCGTCCAACTGCGGACAGCGAGTAGTTCCCTCGAGTGTCGCTACTGGCTCGCTACTCTCTCCCGCCTGTGCTGCACGGAGCAGGAGGTGCTGTCTGGCAACACCACGCCGTGACTGTCGCAGGACCCGCGCTACCACCGCCAGACCCGGGCGTCCAACTGCGGACAGCGAGTAGTTCCCTCGAGTGTCGCTACTGGCTCGCTACTCTCTCCCGCCTGTGCTGCACGGAGCAGGAGGTGCTGTCTGGCAACACCACGCCGTGACTGTCGCAGGACCCGCGCTACCACCGCCAGACCCGGGCGTCCAACTGCGGACAGCGAGTAGTTCCCTCGAGTGTCGCTACTGGCTCGCTACTCTCTCCCGCCTGTGCTGCACGGAGCAGGAGGTGCTGTCTGGCAACACCACGCCGTGACTGTCGCAGGACTCGCGCTACCACCGCCAGACCCGGGCGTCCAACTGCAGACAGCGAGTAGTTCCCTCGAGTGTCGCTACTGGCTCGCTACTCTCTCCCGCCTGTGCTGCACGGAGGAGGAGGTGCAGTCTGGCAACACCGCGCCGTGACTGTCGCAGGACCCGCGCTACCACCGCCAGACCCGGGCGTCCAACTGCGGACAGCGAGTAGTTCCCTCGAGTGTCGCTACTGGCTCGCTACTCTCTCCCGCCTGTGCTGCTCGGAGGAGGTGCTGTCTGGCAACACCACGCCGTGACTGTCGCAGGACCCGCGCTACCACCGCCAGACCCGGGCGTCCAACTGCAGACAGCGAGTAGTTCCCTCGAGTGTCGCTACTGGCTCGCTACTCTCTCCCGCCTGTGCTGCACGGAGGAGGAGGTGCAGTCTGGCAACACCGCGCTTTGACTGTCGCAGGACCCGCGCTACCACCGCCAGACCCGGGCGTCCAACTGCGGACAGCGAGTAGTTCCCTCGAGTGTCGCTACTGGCTCGCTACTCTCTCCCGCCTGTGCTGCTCGGAGGAGGTGCTGTCTGGCAACACCACGCCGTGACTGTCGCAGGACCCGCGCTACCACCGCCAGACCCGGGCGTCCAACTGCAGACAGCGAGTAGTTCCCTCGAGTGTCGCTACTGGCTCGCTACTCTCTCCCGCCTGTGCTGCACGGAGGAGGTGCTGTCTGGCAACACCACGCCGTGACTGTCGCAGGACCCGCGCTACCACCGCCAGACCCGGGCGTCCAACTGCGGACAGCGAGTAGTTCCCTCGAGTGTCGCAACTGGCTCGCTACTCTCTCCCGCCTGTGCTGCTCGGAGGAGGAGGTGCTGTCTGGCAACACCACGCAGTGACTGTCGCAGGACCCGCGCTACCACCGCCAGACCCGGGCGTCCAACTGCGGACAGCGAGTAGTTCCCTCGAGTGTCGCTACTGGCTCGCTACTCTCTCCCGCCTGTGCTGCTCGGAGGAGGAGGTGCTGTCTGGCAACACCACGCAGTGACTGTCGCAGGACCCGCGCTACCACCGCCAGACCCGGGCGTCCAACTGCGGACAGCGAGTAGTTCCCTCGAGTGTCGCTACTGGCTCGCTACTCTCTCCCGCCTGTGCTGCTCGGAGGAGGAGGTGCTGTCTGGCAACACCACGCAGTGACTGTCGCAGGACCCGCGCTACCACCGCCAGACCCGGGCGTCCAACTGCGGACAGCGAGTAGTTAACTCGAGTGTCGCTACTGGCTCGCTACTCTCTCCCGCCTGTGCTGCTCGGAGGAGGAGGTGCTGTCTGGCAACACCACGCCGTGACTGTCGCAGGACCCGCGCTACCACCGCCAGACCCGGGCGTCCAACTGCGGACAGCGAGTAGTTCCCTCGAGTGTCGCTACTGGCTCGCTACTCTCTCCCGCCTGTGCTGCTCGGAGGAGGAGGTGCTGTCTGGCAACACCACGCAGTGACTGTCGCAGGACCCGCGCTACCACCGCCAGACCCGGGCGTCCAACTGCGGACAGCGAGTAGTTCCCTCGAGTGTCGCTACTGGCTCGCTACTCTCTCCCGCCTGTGCTGCACGGAGGAGGTGCTGTCTGGCAACAGCGCGCCGTGACTGTCGCAGGACCCGCGCTACCACCGCCAGACCCAGGCGTCCAACTGCGGACAGCGAGTAGTTCCCTCGAGTGTCGCTACTGGCTCGCTACTCTCTCCCGCCTGTGCTGCTCGGAGGAGGAGGTGCTGTCTGGCAACACCACGCAGTGACTGTCGCAGGACCCGCGCTACCACCGCCAGACCCGGGCGTCCAACTGCGGACAGCGAGTAGTTCCCTCGAGTGTCGCTACTGGCTCGCTATTCTCTCCCGCCTGTGCTGCACGGAGGAGGAGGTGCTGTCTGGCAACACCACGCCGTGACTGTCGCAGGACCCGCGCTACCACCGCCAGACCCGGGCGTCCAACTGCAGACAGCGAGTAGTTCCCTCGAGTGTCGCTACTGGCTCGCTACTCTCTCCAGCCTGTGCTGCACGGAGGAGGAGGTGCTGTCTGGCAACACCACGCCGTGACTGTCGCAGGACCCGCGCTACCACCGCCAGACCCGGGCGTCCAACTGCAGACAGCGAGTAGTTCCCTCGAGTGTCGCTACTGGCTCGCTACTCTCTCCCGCCTGTGCTGCACGGAGGAGGAGGTGCTGTCTGGCAACACCACGCCGTGACTGTCGCAGGACCCGCGCTACCACCGCCAGACCCGGGCGTCCAACTGCAGACAGCGAGTAGTTCCCTCGAGTGTCGCTACTGGCTCGCTACTCTCTCCCGCCTGTGCTGCACGGAGGAGGAGGTGCTGTCTGGCAACACCACGCCGTGACTGTCGCAGGACCCGCGCTACCACCGCCATACCCGGGCGTCCAACTGCAGACAGCGAGTAGTTCCCTCGAGTGTCGCTACTGGCTCGCTACTCTCTCCCGCCTGTGCTGCACGGAGGATGAGGTGCTGTCTGGCAACACCACGCAGTGACTGTCGCAGGACCCGCGCTACCACCGCCAGACCCGGGCGTCCAACTGCGGACAGCGAGTAGTTCCCTCGAGTGTCGCTACTGGCTCGCTACTCTCTCCCGCCTGTGCTGCACGGAGGAGGAGGTGCTGTCTGGCAACACCACGCCGTGACTGTCGCAGGACCCGCGCTACCACCGCCAGACCCGGGCGTCCAACTGCGGACAGCGAGTAGTTCCCTCGAGTGTCGCTACTGGCTCGCTACTCTCTTCCGCCTGTGCTGCTCGGAGGAGGAGGTGCTGTCTGGCAACACCACGCCGTGACTGTCGCAGGACCCGCGCTACCACCGCCAGACCCGGGCGTCCAACTGCGGACAGCGAGTAGTTCCCTCGAGTGTCGCTACTGGCTCGCTACTCTCTCCCGCCTGTGCTGCTCGGAGGAGGAGGTGCTGTCTGGCAACACCACGCCGTGACTGTCGCAGGACCCGCGCTACCACCGCCAGACCCGGGCGTCCAACTGCAGACAGCGAGTAGTTCCCTCGAGTGTCGCTACTGGCTCGCTACTCTCTCCCGCCTGTGCTGCACGGAGGAGGAGGTGCTGTCTGGCAACACCACGCCGTGACTGTCGCAGAACCCGCGCTACCACCGCCAGACCCGGGCGTCCAACTGCGGACAGCGAGTAGTTCCCTCGAGTGTCGCTACTGGCTCGCTACTCTCTCCCGCCTGTGCTGCTCCGAGGAGGAGGTGCTGTCTGGCAACACCACGCAGTGACTGTCGCAGGACCCGCGCTACCACCGCCAGACCCGGGCGTCCAACTGCGGACAGCGAGTAGTTCCCTCGAGTGTCGCTACTGGCTCGCTACTCTCTCCCGCCTGTGCTGCTCGGAGGAGGAGGTGCTGTCTGGCAACACCACGCAGTGACTGTCGCAGGACCCGCGTTACCACCGCCAGACCCGGGCGTCCAACTGCGGACAGCGAGTAGTTCCCTCGAGTGTCGCTACTGGCTCGCTACTCTCTCCCGCCTGTGCTGCTCGGAGGAGGAGGTGCTGTCTGGCAACACCACGCAGTGACTGTCGCAGGACCCGCGCTACCACCGCCAGACCCGGGCGTCCAACTGCGGACAGCGAGTAGTTCCCTCGAGTGTCGCTACTGGCTCGCTACTCTCTCCCGCCTGTGCTGCACGGAGGAGGAGGTGCTGTCTGGCAACACCACGCCGTGACTGTCGCAGGACCCGCGCTACCACCGCCAGACCCGGGCGTCCAACTGCAGACAGCGAGTAGTTCCCTCGAGTGTCGCTACTGGCTCGCTACTCTCTCCCGCCTGTGCTGCACGGAGCAGGAGGTGCTGTCTGGCAACACCACGCCGTGACTGTCGCAGGACCCGCGCTACCACCGCCAGACCCGGGCGTCCAACTGCAGACAGCGAGTAGTTCCCTCGAGTGTCGCTACTGGCTCGCTACTCTCTCCCGCCTGTGCTGCACGGAGGAGGAGGTGCTGTCTGGCAACACCACGCCGTGACTGTCGCAGGACCCGCGCTACCACCGCCAGACCCGGGCGTCCAACTGCGGATAGCGAGTAGTTCCCTCGAGTGTCGCTACTGGCTCGCTACTCTCTCCCGCCTGTGCTGCACGGAGCAGGAGGTGCTGTCTGGCAACACCACGCCGTGACTGTCGCAGGACCCGCGCTACCACCGCCAGACCCGGGCGTCCAACTGCAGACAGCGAGTAGTTCCCTCGAGTGTCGCTACTGGCTCGCTACTCTCTCCCGCCTGTGCTGCACGGAGCAGGAGGTGCTGTCTGGCAACACCACGCCGTGACTGTCGCAGGACCCGCGCTACCACCGCCAGACCCGGGCGTCCAACTGCAGACAGCGAGTAGTTCCCTCGAGTGTCGCTACTGGCTCGCTACTCTCTCCCGCCTGTGCTGCACGGAGCAGGAGGTGCTGTTTGGCAACACCACGCCGTGACTGTCGCAGGACCCGCGCTACCACCGCCAGACCCGGGCGTCCAACTGCGGACAGCGAGTAGTTCCCTCGAGTGTCGCTACTGGCTCGCTACTCTCTCCCGCCTGTGCTGCACGGAGCAGGAGGTGCTGTCTGGCAACACCACGCCGTGACTGTCGCAGGACCCGCGCTACCACCGCCAGACCCGGGCGTCCAACTGCGGACAGCGAGTAGTTCCCTCGAGTGTCGCTACTGGCTCGCTACTCTCTCCCGCCTGTGCTGCACGGAGCAGGAGGTGCTGTCTGGCAACACCACGCCGTGACTGTCGCAGGACCCGCGCTACCACCGCCAGACCCGGGCGTCCAACTGCGGACAGCGAGTAGTTCCCTCGAGTGTCGCTACTGGCTCGCTACTCTCTCCCGCCTGTGCTGCACGGAGCAGGAGGTGCTGTCTGGCAACACCACGCCGTGACTGTCGCAGGACTCGCGCTACCACCGCCAGACCCGGGCGTCCAACTGCAGACAGCGAGTAGTTCCCTCGAGTGTCGCTACTGGCTCGCTACTCTCTCCCGCCTGTGCTGCACGGAGGAGGAGGTGCAGTCTGGCAACACCGCGCCGTGACTGTCGCAGGACCCGCGCTACCACCGCCAGACCCGGGCGTCCAACTGCGGACAGCGAGTAGTTCCCTCGAGTGTCGCTACTGGCTCGCTACTCTCTCCCGCCTGTGCTGCTCGGAGGAGGTGCTGTCTGGCAACACCACGCCGTGACTGTCGCAGGACCCGCGCTACCACCGCCAGACCCGGGCGTCCAACTGCAGACAGCGAGTAGTTCCCTCGAGTGTCGCTACTGGCTCGCTACTCTCTCCCGCCTGTGCTGCACGGAGGAGGAGGTGCAGTCTGGCAACACCGCGCTTTGACTGTCGCAGGACCCGCGCTACCACCGCCAGACCCGGGCGTCCAACTGCGGACAGCGAGTAGTTCCCTCGAGTGTCGCTACTGGCTCGCTACTCTCTCCCGCCTGTGCTGCTCGGAGGAGGTGCTGTCTGGCAACACCACGCCGTGACTGTCGCAGGACCCGCGCTACCACCGCCAGACCCGGGCGTCCAACTGCAGACAGCGAGTAGTTCCCTCGAGTGTCGCTACTGGCTCGCTACTCTCTCCCGCCTGTGCTGCACGGAGGAGGTGCTGTCTGGCAACACCACGCCGTGACTGTCGCAGGACCCGCGCTACCACCGCCAGACCCGGGCGTCCAACTGCGGACAGCGAGTAGTTCCCTCGAGTGTCGCAACTGGCTCGCTACTCTCTCCCGCCTGTGCTGCTCGGAGGAGGAGGTGCTGTCTGGCAACACCACGCAGTGACTGTCGCAGGACCCGCGCTACCACCGCCAGACCCGGGCGTCCAACTGCGGACAGCGAGTAGTTCCCTCGAGTGTCGCTACTGGCTCGCTACTCTCTCCCGCCTGTGCTGCTCGGAGGAGGAGGTGCTGTCTGGCAACACCACGCAGTGACTGTCGCAGGACCCGCGCTACCACCGCCAGACCCGGGCGTCCAACTGCGGACAGCGAGTAGTTCCCTCGAGTGTCGCTACTGGCTCGCTACTCTCTCCCGCCTGTGCTGCTCGGAGGAGGAGGTGCTGTCTGGCAACACCACGCAGTGACTGTCGCAGGACCCGCGCTACCACCGCCAGACCCGGGCGTCCAACTGCGGACAGCGAGTAGTTAACTCGAGTGTCGCTACTGGCTCGCTACTCTCTCCCGCCTGTGCTGCTCGGAGGAGGAGGTGCTGTCTGGCAACACCACGCCGTGACTGTCGCAGGACCCGCGCTACCACCGCCAGACCCGGGCGTCCAACTGCGGACAGCGAGTAGTTCCCTCGAGTGTCGCTACTGGCTCGCTACTCTCTCCCGCCTGTGCTGCTCGGAGGAGGAGGTGCTGTCTGGCAACACCACGCAGTGACTGTCGCAGGACCCGCGCTACCACCGCCAGACCCGGGCGTCCAACTGCGGACAGCGAGTAGTTCCCTCGAGTGTCGCTACTGGCTCGCTACTCTCTCCCGCCTGTGCTGCACGGAGGAGGTGCTGTCTGGCAACAGCGCGCCGTGACTGTCGCAGGACCCGCGCTACCACCGCCAGACCCGGGCGTCCAACTGCGGACAGCGAGTAGTTCCCTCGAGTGTCGCTACTGGCTCGCTACTCTCTCCCGCCTGTGCTGCTCGGAGGAGGAGGTGCTGTCTGGCAACACCACGCAGTGACTGTCGCAGGACCCGCGCTACCACCGCCAGACCCGGGCGTCCAACTGCGGACAGCGAGTAGTTCCCTCGAGTGTCGCTACTGGCTCGCTACTCTCTCCCGCCTGTGCTGCTCGGAGGAGGAGGTGCTGTCTGGCAACACCACGCCGTGACTGTCGCAGGTCCCGCGCTACCACCGCCAGACCCGGGCGTCCAACTGCGGACAGCGAGTAGTTCCCTCGAGTGTCGCTACTGGCTCGCTACTCTCTCCCGCCTGTGCTGCACGGAGGAGGAGGTGCTGTCTGGCAACACCACGCAGTGACTGTCGCAGGACCCGCGCTACCACCGCCAGACCCGGGCGTCCAACTGCGGACAGCGAGTAGTTCCCTCGAGTGTCGCTACTGGCTCGCTACTCTCTCCCGCCTGTGCTGCACGGAGGAGGAGGTGCTGTCTGGCAACACCACGCCGTGACTGTCGCAGGACCCGCGCTACCACCGCCAGACCCGGGCGTCCAACTGCGGACAGCGAGTAGTTCCCTCGAGTGTCGCTACTGGCTCGCTACTCTCTCCCGCCTGTGCTGCTCGGAGGAGGAGGTACTGTCTGGCAACACCGCGCCGTGACTGTCGCAGGACCCGCGCTACCACCGCCAGACCCGGGCGTCCAACTGCGGACAGCGAGTAGTTCCCTCGAGTGTCGCTACTGGCTCGCTACTCTCTCCCGCCTGTGCTGCTCGGAGGAGGAGGTGCTGTCTGGCAACACCACGCCGTGACTGTCGCAGGACCCGCGCTACCACCGCCAGACCCGGGCGTCCAACTGCGGACAGCGAGTAGTTCCCTCGAGTGTCGCTACTGGCTCGCTACTCTCTCCCGCCTGTGCTGCACGGAGGAGGAGGTGCTGTCTGGCAACACCACGCAGTGACTGTCGCAGGACCCGCGCTACCACCGCCAGACCCGGGCGTCCAACTGCGGACAGCGAGTAGTTCCCTCGAGTGTCGCTACTGGCTCGCTACTCTCTCCCGCCTGTGCTGCACGGAGGAGGAGGTGCTGTCTGGCAACACCACGCCGTGACTGTCGCAGGACCCGCGCTACCACCGCCAGACCCGGGCGTCCAACTGCGGACAGCGAGTAGTTCCCTCGAGTGTCGCTACTGGCTCGCTACTCTCTCCCGCCTGTGCTGCTCGGAGGAGGAGGTACTGTCTGGCAACACCGCGCCGTGACTGTCGCAGGACCCGCGCTACCACCGCCAGACCCGGGCGTCCAACTGCAGACAGCGAGTAGTTCCCTCGAGTGTCGCTACTGTATCGCTACTCTCTCCCGCCTGTGATGCTCGGAGGAGGTGCTGTCTGGCAACACCACGCCGTGACTGTCGCAGGACCCGCGCTACCACCCCCAGACCCGGGCGTCCAACTGCGGACAGCGAGTAGTTCCCTCGAGTGTCGCTACTGGCTCGCTACTCTCTCCAGCCTGTGCTGCTCGGAGGAGGAGGTGCTGTCTGGCAACACCACGCAGTGACTGTCGCAGGACCCGCGCTACCACCGCCAGACCCGGGCGTCCAACTGCAGACAGCGAGTAGTTCCCTCGAGTGTCGCTACTGGCTCGCTACTCTCTCCCGCCTGTGCTGCACGGAGGAGGAGGTGCTGTCTGGCAACACCGCGCCCTGACTGTCGCAGGACCCGCGCTACCACCGCCAGACCCGGGCGTCCAACTGCGGACAGCGAGTAGTTCCCTCGAGTGTCGCTACTGGCTCGCTACTCTCTCCCGCCTGTGCTGCACGGAGGAGGTGCTGTCTGGCAACACCACGCCGTGACTGTCGCAGGACCCGCGCTACCACCGCCAGACCCGGGCGTCCAACTGCGGACAGCGAGTAGTTCCCTCGAGTGTCGCTACTGGCTCGCTACTCTCTCCCGCCTGTGCTGCACGGAGGAGGTGCTGTCTGGCAACACCACGCCGTGACTGTCGCAGGACCCGCGCTACCACCGCCAGACCCGGGCGTCCAACTGCGGACAGCGAGTAGTTCCCTCGAGTGTCGCTACTGGCTCGCTACTCTCTCCCGCCTGTGCTGCTCGGAGGAGGAGGTGCTGTCTGGCAACACCACGCCGTGACTGTCGCAGGACCCGCGCTACCACCGCCAGACCCGGGCGTCCAACTGCGGACAGCGAGTAGTTCCCTCGAGTGTCGCTACTGGCTCGCTACTCTCTCCCGCCTGTGCTGCACGGAGGAGGAGGTGCTGTCTGGCAACACCGCGCTGTGACTGTCGCAGGACCCGCGCTACCACCGCCAGACCCGGGCGTCCAACTGCGGACAGCGAGTAGTTCCCTCGAGTGTCGCTACTGGCTCGCTACTCTCTCCCGCCTGTGCTGCACGGAGGAGGTGCTGTCTGGCAACACCACGCCGTGACTGTCGCAGGACCCGCGCTACTACCGCCAGACCCGGGCGTCCAACTGCGGACAGCGAGTAGTTCCCTCGAGTGTCGCTACTGGCTCGCTACTCTCTCCCGCCTGAACTGCACGGAGGAGGTGCTGTCTGGCAACACCACGCCGTGACTGTCGCAGGACCCGCGCTACCACCGCCAGACCCGGGCGTCCAACTGCGGACAGCGAGTAGTTCCCTCGAGTGTCGCTACTGGCTCGCTACTCTCTCCCGCCTGTGCTGCTCGGAGGAGGTGCTGTCTGGCAACACCACGCCGTGACTGTCGCAGGACTCGCGCTACCACCGCCAGACCCGGGCGTCCAACTGCAGACAGCGAGTAGTTCCCTCGAGTGTCGCTACTGGCTCGCTACTCTCTCCCGCCTGTGCTGCTCGGAGGAGGTGCTGTCTGGCAACACCAAGCCGTGACTGTCGCAGGACCCGCGCTACCACCGCCAGACCCGGGCGTCCAACTGCAGACAGCGAGTAGTTCCCTCGAGTGTCGCTACTGGCTCGCTACTCTCTCCCGCCTGTGCTGCTCGGAGGAGGTGCTGTCTGGCAACACCACGCCGTGACTGTCGCAGGACCCGCGCTACCACCGCCAGACCCGGGCGTCCAACTGCAGACAGCGAGTAGTTCCCTCGAGTGTCGCTACTGGCTCGCTACTCTCTCCCGCCTGTGCTGCTCGGAGGAGGTGCTGTCTGGCAACACCACGCCGTGACTGTCGCAGGACCCGCGCTACCACCGCCAGACCCGGGCGTCCAACTGCAGACAGCGAGTAGTTCCCTGGAGTGTCGCTACTGGCTCGCTACTCTCTCCCGCCTGTGCTGCTCGGAGGAGGAGGTGCTGTCTGGCAACACCACGCCGTGACTGTCGCAGGACCCGCGCTACCACCGCCAGACCCGGGCGTCCAACTGCGGACAGCGAGTAGTTCCCTCGAGTGTCGCTACTGGCTCGCTACTCTCTCCCGCCTGTGCTGCACGGAGGAGGAGGTGCTGTCTGGCAACACCGCGCCGTGACTGTCGCAGGACCCGCGCTACCACCGCCAGACCCGGGCGTCCAACTGCGGACAGCGAGTAGTTCCCTCGAGTGTCGCTACTGGCTCGCTACTCTCTCCCGCCTGTGCTGCACGGAGGAGGAGGTGCAGTCTGGCAACACCGCGCCGTGACTGTCGCAGGACCCGCGCTACCACCGCCAGACCCGGGCGTCCAACTGCGGACAGCGAGTAGTTCCCTCGAGTGTCGCTACTGGCTCGCTACTCTCTCCCGCCTGTGCTGCACGGAGGAGGAGGTGCTGTCTGGCAACACCGCGCCGTGACTGTCGCAGGACCCGCGCTACCACCGCCAGACCCGGGCGTCCAACTGCGGACAGCGAGTAGTTCCCTGAGTGTCGCTACTGGCTCGCTACTCTCTCCCGCCTGTGCTGCACGGAGGAGGTGCTGTCTGGCAACACCACGCTGTGACTGTCGCAGGACCCGCGCTACCACCGCCAGACCCGGGCGTCCAACTGCGGACAGCGAGTAGTTCCCTCGAGTGTCGCTACTGGCTCGCTACTCTCTCCCGCCTGTGCTGCACGGAGGAGGTGCTGTCTGGCAACACCGCGCCGTGACTGTCGCAGGACCCGCGCTACCACTGCCAGACCCGGGCGTCCAACTGCGGACAGCGAGTAGTTCCCTCGAGTGTCGCTACTGGCTCGCTACTCTCTCCCGCCTGTGCTGCACGGAGGAGGTGCTGTCTGGCAACACCACGCCGTGACTGTCGCAGGACCCGCGCTACCACCGCCAGACCCGGGCGTCCAACTGCGGACAGCGAGTAGTTCCCTCGAGTGTCGCTACTGGCTCGCTACTCTCTCCCGCCTGTGCTGCTCGGAGGAGGAGGTGCTGTCTGGCAACACCACGCAGTGACTGTCGCAGGACCCGCGCTACCACCGCCAGACCCGGGCGTCCAACTGCGGACAGCGAGTAGTTCCCTCGAGTGTCGCTACTGGCTCGCTACTCTCTCCCGCCTGTGCTGCTCGGAGGAGGAGGTGCTGTCTGGCAACACCACGCAGTGACTGTCGCAGGACCCGCGCTACCACCGCCAGACCCGGGCGTCCAACTGCGGACAGCGAGTAGTTCCCTCGAGTGTCGCTACTGGCTCGCTACTCTCTCCCGCCTGTGCTGCTCGGAGGAGGAGGTGCTGTCTGGCAACACCACGCAGTGACTGTCGCAGGACCCGCGCTACCACCGCCAGACCCGGGCGTCCAACTGCGGACAGCGAGTAGTTCCCTCGAGTGTCGCTACTGGCTCGCTACTCTCTCCCGCCTGTGCTGCTCGGAGGAGGAGGTGCTGTCTGGCAACACCACGCCGTGACTGTCGCAGGACCCGCGCTACCACTGCCAGACCCGGGCGTCCAACTGCGGACAGCGAGTAGTTCCCTCGAGTGTCGCTACTGGCTCGCTACTCTCTCCCGCCTGTGCTGCTCGGAGGAGGAGGTGCTGTCTGGCAACACCACGCAGTGACTGTCGCAGGACCCGCGCTACCACCGCCAGACCCGGGCGTCCAACTGCGGACAGCGAGTAGTTCCCTCGAGTGTCGCTACTGGCTCGCTACTCTCTCCCGCCTGTGCTGCACGGAGGAGGTGCTGTCTTGCAACACCGCGCCGTGACTGTCGCAGGACCCGCGCTACCACCGCCAGACCCGGGCGTCCAACTGCGGACAGCGAGTAGTTCCCTCGAGTGTCGCTACTGGCTCGCTACTCTCTCCCGCCTGTGCTGCTCGGAGGAGGAGGTGCTGTCTGGCAACACCACGCAGTGACTGTCGCAGGACCCGCGCTACCACCGCCAGACCCGGGCGTCCAACTGCGGACAGCGAGTAGTTCCCTCGAGTGTCGCTACTGGCTCGCTACTCTCTCCCGCCTGTGCTGCACGGAGGAGGAGGTGCTGTCTGGCAACACCACGCCGTGACTGTCGCAGGACCCGCGCTACCACCGCCAGACCCGGGCGTCCAACTGCGGACAGCGAGTAGTTCCCTCGAGTGTCGCTACTGGCTCGCTACTCTCTCCCGCCTGTGCTGCTCGGAGGAGGAGGTACTGTCTGGCAACACCGCGCCGTGACTGTCGCAGGACCCGCGCTACCACCGCCAGACCCGGGCGTCCAACTGCGGACAGCGAGTAGTTCCCTCGAGTGTTGCTACTGGCTCGCTACTCTCTCCCGCCTGTGCTGCTCGGAGGAGGAGGTACTGTCTGGCAACACCGCGCCGTGACTGTCGCAGGACCCGCGCTACCACCGCCAGACCCGGGCGTCCAACTGCGGACAGCGAGTAGTTCCCTCGAGTGTCGCTACTGGCTCGCTACTCTCTCCCGCCTGTGCTGCTCGGAGGAGGTGCTGTCTGGCAACACCACGCCGTGACTGTCGCAGGACCCGCGCTACCACCGCCAGACCCGGGCGTCCAACTGCAGACAGCGAGTAGTTCCCTCGAGTGTCGCTACTGGCTCGCTACTCTCTCCCGCCTGTGCTGCTCGGAGGAGGTGCTGTCTGGCAACACCACGCCGTGACTGTCGCAGGACCCGCGCTACCACCGCCAGACCCGGGCGTCCAACTGCAGACAGCGAGTAGTTCCCTCGAGTGTCGCTACTGGCTCGCTACTCTCTCCCGCCTGTGATGCTCGGAGGAGGTGCTGTCTGGCAACACCACGCCGTGACTGTCGCAGGACCCGCGCTACCACCGCCAGACCCGGGCGTCCAACTGCGGACAGCGAGTAGTTCCCTCGAGTGTCGCTACTGGCTCGCTACTCTCTCCCGCCTGTGCTGCTCGGAGGAGGAGGTGCTGTCTGGCAACACCACGCAGTGACTGTCGCAGGACCCGCGCTACCACCGCCAGACCCGGGCGTCCAACTGCAGACAGCGAGTAGTTCCCTCGAGTGTCGCTACTAGCTCGCTACTCTCTCCCGCCTGTGCTGCACGGAGGAGGAGGTGCTGTCTGGCAACACCGCGCCGTGACTGTCGCAGGACCCGCGCTACCACCGCCAGACCCGGGCGTCCAACTGCGGACAGCGAGTAGTTCCCTCGAGTGTCGCTACTGGCTCGCTACTCTCTCCCGCCTGTGCTGCACGGAGGAGGTGCTGTCTGGCAACACCACGCCGTGACTGTCGCAGGACCCGCGCTACCACCGCCAGACCCGGGCGTCCAACTGCGGACAGCGAGTAGTTCCCTCGAGTGTCGCTACTGGCTCGCTACTCTCTCCCGCCTGTGCTGCACGGAGGAGGTGCTGTCTGGCAACACCACGCCGTGACTGTCGCAGGACCCGCGCTACCACCGCCAGACCCGGGCGTCCCACTGCGGACAGCGAGTAGTTCCCTCGAGTGTCGCTACTGGCTCGCTACTCTCTCCCGCCTGTGCTGCTCGGAGGAGGAGGTGCTGTCTGGCAACACCACGCCGTGACTGTCGCAGGACCCGCGCTACCACCGCCAGACCCGGGCGTCCAACTGCGGACAGCGAGTAGTTCCCTCGAGTGTCGCTACTGGCTCGCTACTCTCTCCCGCCTGTGCTGCACGGAGGAGGAGGTGCTGTCTGGCAACACCGCGCTGTGACTGTCGCAGGACCCGCGCTACCACCGCCAGACCCGGGCGTCCAACTGCGGACAGCGAGTAGTTCCCTCGAGTGTCGCTACTGGCTCGCTACTCTCTCCCGCCTGTGCTGCACGGAGGAGGTGCTGTCTGGCAACACCACGCCGTGACTGTCGCAGGACCCGCGCTACCACCGCCAGACCCGGGCGTCCAACTGCGGACAGCGAGTAGTTCCCTCGAGTGTCTCTACTGGCTCGCTACTCTCTCCCGCCTGTGCTGCACGGAGGAGGTGCTGTCTGGCAACACCACGCCGTGACTGTCGCAGGACCCGCGCTACCACCGCCAGACCCGGGCGTCCAACTGCGGACAGCGAGTAGTTCCCTCGAGTGTCGCTACTGGCTCGCTACTCTCTCCCGCCTGTGCTGCTCGGAGGAGGTGCTGTCTGGCAACACCACGCCGTGACTGTCGCAGGACCCGCGCTACCACCGCCAGACCCGGGCGTCCAACTGCAGACAGCGAGTAGTTCCCTCGAGTGTCGCTACTGGCTCGCTACTCTCTCCCGCCTGTGCTGCTCGGAGGAGGTGCTGTCTGGCAACACCACGCCGTGACTGTCGCAGGACCCGCGCTACCACCGCCAGACCCGGGCGTCCAACTGCAGACAGCGAGTAGTTCCCTCGAGTGTCGCTACTGGCTCGCTACTCTCTCCCGCCTGTGCTGCTCGGAGGAGGTGCTGTCTGGCAACACCACGCCGTGACTGTCGCAGGACCCGCGCTACCACCGCCAGAACCGGGCGTCCAACTGCAGACAGCGAGTAGTTCCCTCGAGTGTCGCTACTGGCTTGCTACTCTCTCCCGCCTGTGCTGCTCGGAGGTGGTGCTGTCTGGCAACACCACGCCGTGACTGTCGCAGGAGCCGCGCTACCACCGCCAGACCCGGGCGTCCAACTGCAGACAGCGAGTAGTTCCCTCGAGTGTCGCTACTGGCTCGCTACTCTCTCCCGCCTGTGCTGCTCGGAGGAGGAGGTGCTGTCTGGCAACACCACGCCGTGACTGTCGCAGGACCCGCGCTACCACCGCCAGACCCGGGCGTCCAACTGCGGACAGCGAGTAGTTCCCTCGAGTGTCGCTACTGGCTCGCTACTCTCTCCCGCCTGTGCTGCACGGAGGAGGAGGTGCTGTCTGGCAACACCACGCCGTGACTGTCGCAGGACCCGCGCTACCACCGCCAGACCCGGGCGTCCAACTGCGGACAGCGAGTAGTTCCCTCGAGTGTCGCTACTGGCTCGCTACTCTCTCCCGCCTGTGCTGCACGGAGGAGGAGGTGCAGTCTGGCAACACCGCGCCGTGACTGTCGCAGGACCCGCGCTACCACCGCCAGACCCGGGCGTCCAACTGCGGACAGCGAGTAGTTCCCTCGAGTGTCGCTACTTGCTCGCTACTCTCTCCCGCCTGTGCTGCACGGAGGAGGAGGTGCTGTCTGGCAACACCGCGCCGTGACTGTCGCAGGACCCGCGCTACCACCGCCAGACCCGGGCGTCCAACTGCGGACAGCGAGTAGTTCCCTGAGTGTCGCTACTGGCTCGCTACTCTCTCCCGCCTGTGCTGCACGGAGGAGGTGCTGTCTGGCAACACCACGCTGTGACTGTCGCAGGACCCGCGCTACCACCGCCAGACCCGGGCGTCCAACTGCGGACAGCGAGTAGTTCCCTCGAGTGTCGCTACTGGCTCGCTACTCTCTCCCGCCTGTGCTGCACGGAGGAGGTGCTGTCTGGCAACACCGCGCCGTGACTGTCGCAGGACCCGCGCTACCACTGCCAGACCCGGGCGTCCAACTGCGGACAGCGAGTAGTTCCCTCGAGTGTCGCTACTGGCTCGCTACTCTCTCCCGCCTGTGCTGCACGGAGGAGGTGCTGTCTGGCAACACCGCGCCGTGACTGTCGCAGGACCCGCGCTACCACCGCCAGACCCGGGCGTCCAACTGCGGACAGCGAGTAGTTCCCTCGAGTGTCGCTACTGGCTCGCTACTCTCTCCCGCCTGTGCTGCACGGAGGAGGTGCTGTCTGGCAACACCACGCTGTGACTGTCGCAGGACCCGCGCTACCACCGCCAGACCCGGGCGTCCAACTGCGGACAGCGAGTAGTTCCCTCGAGTGTCGCTACTGGCTCGCTACTCTCTCCCGCCTGTGCTGCACGGAGGAGGAGGTGCTGTCTGGCAACACCACGCTGTGACTGTCGCAGGACCCGCGCTACCACCGCCAGACCCGGGCGTCCAACTGCGGACAGCGAGTAGTTCCCTCGAGTGTCGCTACTGGCTCGCTACTCTCTCCCGCCTGTGCTGCACGGAGGAGGAGGTGCAGTCTGGCAACACCGCGCTGTGACTGTCGCAGGACCCGCGCTACCACCGTCAGACCCGGGCGATCAACCGCGCACAGGACAAGGAAATAATGAAAGAAAACGATTGGTGTCAGTTTAGTTTAGCGGAGTGGCAGTCAGTGCTCGAACCCGGGCTGTGTGCTGGAAGGACGAGCAGATGCTGGCAGAGGCCACAGAGACAGCAGACTGCTACACGTCTCTTCCACAGCGACCTCGTTGCACGCTGACACACGACACTTGCAATGCTGCTGAGGCCACGAATGCACTTACCTGCAGTTGTACCTACATGCGGAAACTGCGACAACTCCAAGTTATACTGGGATTTTATCCTAGGCATTCCTGCCGAGTACGAGTCTAGAGTTGTTATACAGCAGGATCCAGCTGCGCTGGAAAGTAATGTTTTGGTTTATCATTATTTTCATTTTCATTAAAACGTGTAGAACCAAATAACTCGATGCACGCAGTTTGCACAACGTATAATTTGTTAAACTGGCAACACACTTTCTTTCCGAGTTTTAATTTAGAAATCGGTTTTAAAATACGCAAGCTTTTTGCAACACAAATATATGCACAGCTTTCAATTTATATCTAATACTGCATATCAGATACGAGGTTTCATTCATAAAATTGTACTTTCATCGAAAGTGCGTTTCAGGTCAACATAGTCCCCAGCAACGCGGTACGTCAACAAAAGTACTCGTATAATTTTTTTTTGACGTGACAACGTCTAATAAATCGATGAACGCCGGCTGCACGCACGAAAAAGTGTCCCGTTAAGCTGTGTCCCGTCATTTTGTATTGCTCTTTGCTAACCTGAACCTCCTAGCATTGCGACCGAGTTCGTGGCGTAATTATGTTTTTATGCATTTAAATGTAACATTTTCATTGCTCTTTGCTAACACTTTCCTCCTAGCATTGCTGCAGAGTCCGTGGCGCAAATATATTATTTTTGACTGCATCTTGGTGTTGGGTAAGCCATTTTCCTTCACATCATCCTTGAAACACTCCCATTCGTTTCCTACTTTTCCTATCATCGTCCTTAACAGAATAACACAGATTGGAAGAAGTTAAATAGCAAACATGTATAAAAGTTATAGTTAAAATATTATCTTCGTTAAAGTAATAAACATAT
The DNA here is from genome assembly GCF_032445375.1 of Bacillus rossius redtenbacheri. Lineage (NCBI taxonomy): Eukaryota > Metazoa > Arthropoda > Insecta > Phasmatodea > Bacillidae > Bacillus > Bacillus rossius. Next base: position 15,037,405 of record NC_086337.1, read on the forward strand.
TTGAATTAATGAGTGTAAATAAAAGTAAATTCATCAATTAAATTGTAGATTCCTATTCACTCCTTCTTTGTATCCATACAAAATAGTGATAATTCAATAAAAATGATTAAATTTTATTCATAAAAGTATGCAATCATTTCATCAATGTTTTGTAATGATGTCACGTTAAACTATCGTCCGTAAACTGACTTTACAGACAACCAATTTTTGTTTCAAATTATTTGATATCTTTCCTGGCAAACCGAGAACCATCAGTTTATATCAAACTAACCTGCAGTAAATCCGGGTTAATTTTATGGCTTAAAAAAAAGAAACCTCTGGACAAATATTCAAACTCTAACTGCAAACCGTTTGTCATGAGTCAGGTAAAATATTTACGCTTAGCTTATATGTGTTTTATGTCTCATTGAAAGAGTAAGTATGCACTAATAATACAGCTGCTATATATATATATGTGTGTGTGTGTGTGTGTGTGTTAAGACATCTTAAGGCAACAATGTGATTCACCCAATGATTATAGAGAATGATTTTAAATAATTATTTTCAAACGTTTTTGCTAAATATTTGCATTAATGTTAGAGATTATAGAAAACCAATATTCTAGAGAAATATAGGCAAATAAGTCTAAAATACGTACATTGTACTTTGTTTTCATTAAAAACCACACGTACATGAATTTTGGAAGATTTTACTACTGCAGCTGTATTATTAGTGCATACTTACTCTTTCAATGAGACATAAAACACATATAAGCGTAAATAAGCGTAAATGTGTGTCACTGAACTCCTAAACGGCTGGACTGATTTTAATGAAATTTTTTGTGTGTCTTTAGGTGGATTCGAGAATTGTTTAGATTCAGAATGCAGTCCACTGGAAAATGTTTATTTAATTAATTTTTTTATTTATAAATCGTTGTTGATCTTTGGATGGTTTAGGTTCACAGTATATATGTGTGTGTGTGTGTGTGTTGTGTATTTATTTATGTGTTGTTGTTAATCTTTGGATGTATTCTATGAATTGTTGTTATTACATCAAAATTAAAATATAATTGCTTATTGAGAAAATTATATTATTATTTATTGAAATAATATTTTAAAGTGTAATTAAAAATATACATTGTGCAAATTTGTGAGGTGCAGTAGTGAAGTGAGTTTTTTTTACATGATTTCTTGTGATTTTAATGATGTATACAGTGCATTCAATACCAAGCAACATAATCTACAAATTTTAATTGTCAGTTCTCATTATATTCTACGTTTTAAATTGTAATAAAAATATACATTGTGCAAAATATGTAAGGTGCAGTATTAAAGTGAGTATTTTACACGATTTTTCATAACTTTTAATTATGTACAGACGTGCATTCAATAACAATCAAATTAATCTACAATTTTAAATTGTCAGTTCTCATTTTATTCTATGCAACTTATGACGTATTAAACGCCTCTTTGAAAATAAAAATATAAGTTTGTAAAATAAATTATAACATTTATAAAATAAAAATTACTTATAGTAATTATAGTTTAAAGTATATTTAAAATTGAAGTTTTATATTTTTAATTTATAGTTTATTAAAAATAATATATAATTTTTGGATTTTCAACGTTTGAACAGGACAACGTCAGTCGGGTCCACTTTAAAGTGTGTGTTCAGGTGGTTTCAAGATTGGTTTAGATTCACAATTCAATCCGATAAATAATAATTTTTTATTAATTTATTTAATTAATTTTGTTGTTTAACTTTGGATGTTTTACATTGGATCCGGTAGGAAGCGCTGTAATAGCGTTAACGAATATTCAAAAATATTTGATTTTTATTTCAGTTCGATGGTGCTCCGATTAGGTTCAGGGAAATTTCCTGTAAATTTTCGAATTTTAAACGTTAGAACAGAACCACGTCTGTTGGGTCCACTAGTGTATATATATATATATATATATATATATATATATATATATTGAGTATTTTTCTTTTAATTATGATTTTTTTATTTAATTCAATTTTTCAATCATACTAAGAAAATTCATTAAAATTTTCATGACTGTAATGTTACAATCATAAAAAAAATCAACCTAAATATAGTGTGGCATCAAATTTATCGATGAGATACCGCATGAATAAATAAAATGTACCTACCTACCTATTAATTATTCCATACACTAAGAAAAGTACCGTTAATAAAAATTTCAAGGTATATTTAGTTATCAAAACTTAAAAAAAATCAGCAAGTTTTAATCTTGGTACAAATACACCATGATAAGGATGATATTGAGACATTCGGTTTCAATTTTTTCATAGCGACATCAATAATGAAATACAACCCGACATTCGTCTGAGAAGAAACAACACGAAATCGAAATATAACTTGCCAAAGGAAGTATAGAAAAAATTCTAGTTACTAATAAAATGTGCAACAAAAAGGTTAATTTCAGCTTAGTATGTGTTTATTCTCTTTTATTAAACACTGATATTATTAGCAAAGTATTTTTTTTGGGTCTGTCCTCCTGAGGCAGCCTAGCCCTTCTATTGGACGCGGTAGTGACATGTCCCTTCACACCTCCCAACCACAATCCACTGCACTTTTTACTAGCCTTTTGACTGGAAACCACATACAGAATGTAAATAAATAAATTGTGACTCGAGATTGCTGTAAATAATTAGTAAGAAAGCTCTAAGAGACCCCTGCTGGGTAGGGAATCAGTATTACAATTTGAAATGACCACCGTAGCCTATGTTTAAGGGGCGTTGTTAGTTAAAGAATTTATAGTTTAAGTTCTCTGAAAAAATTGTCATTACTATTAGATTTAAATACTGTATTTAACTGGAGTCATTGCATTTCCATGGATTGCTATTTTAATAAATAAAGTTCATACAAGTTTTTTCACGTTTATTTTTTAACTCATTTTTAATCATCATATATAAAGATAAAGTGCTTCACTTTCTTTTGCATCTGCTTCGTCATATTTTAACATGACATAAAACTCTCGTGTAATGATACCATACCACCACATTACGAGACCAAGCACACTTTCAACTGCAGTGTTTTTACAAAACAGCAACGATATACGCCCCATTATGTCGAGAACACAAACTTGGTAGTCATGGTGGTCATGGTAGTTTTGTCATATTATCGCGCAGTTTAAAAACTGGCTGCACACCCGCTGCCGGCCGCTGCTAAATGCTTCATAGTTCAAAAGTAACGTTTTCACTTTATATTATTACATACCGAGTCCACATTGCTTATCTATACATGCGTACTAAATATGATAAAACATTAGCTAAAACTTCACGTGATAAAAGTCTGGCAATCACAAAAAAATGTAGTGGATATTATCACCAACTATGTATAAAACGACATGTGAGGTTTAGTAAAAAAAGTATTACAATCATGGAATTTTTCAATTATCCGCCGGGTCTAAAATATTTCTTTAAAAATTTTTAAAGACTACATTTTCAAATGGCCATAGTCAGTTTAGGCCTTACTTCGCGTGTTTAATGTTTGTTGTCGAGTGGACTTGAAAGCAAGGCCAGATCTGAGTCCACTTAGGCCACTTACTTTGTCTTAGTGTGCGTGAGGCTGAAGACTTAAAACCACTACTCCTTAAATTATTAAGGTTAAACATATACCTACATAAACTGACATGAGGTGATCTTAAACCAAATGTTTAAAACTGTGCTAAGTGATGACCTTCATAAATATTGCGTCATATGATTACGTACAGTCAGTGGCGGGAGCAAGGTGGGGGGGGGGGGGGTGTGTGTGTGTTTGTGTGTTTATAAGGGGGGATATACCCTCCCTCCTGACATTGTGAAAAAAATTGCAATAATCACTGATGTTATTTGCATGATGCAAGATGAGCTGTAAAAACTCCTGCAATTAGAACTGTTTGTGAAGCCACTTCGCATACGGCTTCTACTGGATGTCCATATGTCAATGTCAGTGTGTTAATGTCAATAGTAACGTTAATTTTTTGAATACATGTGTTAAAATTGTAATATTTTTTTAAGTTTCTTCTCCCACCCCGAAAAATTGCTTGTACTCTCTCTGAATACAGTAAGTATGCAGTAGTAAATAAAACAGATCAGTACTTGCAGTAGAGGTGATATGTAATCATATGTGTATCAGATTTTGTTAAAAAAATGTTTAATTGTTAAAATATGTTTTAGGCGAAAGGTAAACTATGAAACGCACTTACCCAGTTTATATCCCAAACATATTTTAGACAAAGCATGTGGCCTGAAAAACTTATGTATTTGCATGAATAAATGAAAATATGTTGCCTGTAGCGTAGATAAATAATACTTCCACTGTCGAGTCAGCGCCGCAGCTAGACACAGCTATACAAGCCTCCGGCGTTAATTAAAATGTAAACGTTGCAACAACACAAAGCCACCCGAGTGTGGGTAAAATGTTCCGTGTTGCATCGCGAACACACTTAAACCTTGTTTTCAACCCAGCCACTGCCATACTACGCGCATCGTTTCCATTAATTAAGAGCCGCAATGAAGCTATAACCTGCAGTTAACACCAGTTTGTTTTATCCACACGAAGTTGCGACAATGTTACCATTCATATTTTATACGTGAACACAATAACGTTACTATTTTTTTCAGTACTTGTAACTGCATTTCAATACTTAATTACTTTGGTAATAAATCCATCATATTTTAAAATTTTGGTAATTATTATTTCACACATGTATGCTCATTTTTATTTAATTCATGTTAACTTTAGTACACGCTTCAATTACTGCATTTGAAGTCCACCTTTGACAAAATTTTGAGCTCGTCAATGAAAATAAAGAGACTTACAATGAGCCTGGCAATGAGAGAGAAAAATCCGTTTTAATATCAAACATATTATATTTAAAATATAAGTTATTATTTTGGTTTTGCGTTTTATAGGCTGGGTTACGTATAAGCCTATGTAATGTTTTTTTATGTCATTAACACATGATTGCAATTGAATGGTAAAAATTCAATTTTAAAACGTGCTAGTAGAATAGCAATTAAGTTCGAAGAGAAAATAAGTGCATGCTGCAATTTTCTCTACTAATATTGAAATTCTAAACATATAATGTATTTTGCCTATAAAACTGTTCTTTTCTCCCTTAAAAATATTGATCATAAGAATTGCTCTTTTCATTATGGAGTGAACTATGATAACACACAAATATTTTCATGTAATGTCTCTAGTATTTTTGTTGCTACAATGCATAACTGGTCATGTTTACTCTTGATCTAAGCATAACAGCTGTTTTACAGCCGATAGGTTACTCATTAATTACAAAACTGCATGTTAAGTGCACGTTAAGCCAAAACTGTAATGGCCTATAATTTGCGTTGCATTTTTTTTTTACGTTTATCAATTACGTGAATTTGAAAGTCATTTAGTAGATTGAACGAATGTATTTCAGAAATGCGTTTCCCAGCTCTGCACGCGAAGAGAATAAATACCATAAGCTCCGTCACAATAATTAATTTTGAACTTTTATTATTTTTTGTTAAAATTCAACATATATCAATATGATGATACACAAGGGTCAGTTATTTTCTGCTAGCTAGCTACACAAATTCCTAATATCAATAAACATATTTTACGCTAAGTCACATTTTCAACGTTGCTGAAGAAAATGTAAGTAATAAAGTTAAATAAAGACAGGTTATAAATGTATATTGTGAAAAAAATTTTAATTTGTGTCATGTTTGGAACTTGGAACTCACGGAAGTGTGTAGATGAGCTAGAAGCCTAATATTTTTATAAAAACAATGTTTTGTAAATTATTTATACATATAAATAACATACAGGGAAACTGATGAAATAATATAAAAAATGTCCACCCACGTCAGAGATGTACTGTAAGCAGTGATAAACTAAGCTCAACTAAAAACGGGACCGAACATCCATATTGTTCCGAAATAAACTGTAACTGCATTAAAATCATTTGTTCTACATGATTTGAATCCAAGTGTTTTGAGAAAAACGAAAGAACGGAAAAAGTGTTTAAAACAAAGCTCGGATAATTATGAAACATCCCAAATTTGATTTACGTAACTTTCTTTATTTGAATCTAAAGAAACCATTGGATTTTCTAAATAGAATGGCATGTAATGATTAATAAAAGATTCTGCCGGCAATGTCTACGCTGTTAGTAACAGTCCGCCCACTTTAAGCCGTATGTAAACCTTCATCTGCAAGCTCCACAACTCCAGCCTCCACTTTCTTTTATTTCCCCGCTCGTCTCTCGGCCGGAATGTACGAGCGATGTATCAGCGCGCTGGCTCCTAATGAAACGCGGGGAAGGGGGAAAAAAAAAAAGAAAGCTTTTCAACAATTATTCTTCATTCCAAAGAACAGTGGGAGAGATCTTAATTTGTATATATAGCTGGCGAGCTTCTGGGAGGGGGTGGCAGCCGGCGGGTATAAGCTTCGCAGTTCGCTTGGTTTCAGCAGGCGAGATAAGACAGGCCCGAGAGAGACGGCGCTATCGGCGCCCGGCGCGTGCGACGAAGACGGAGCGACTTCACAAAGGAAACAAACAAGCAATTAAAGCGGCATTCAACTCCGACGCACCGCGGGGTGGGGTTGCTTGAAGCCTGGAGGGGGGTGGAGGGGAGGGAGCAGCTGAAGAGAAGAGAACCCGCTCTGTTTTTCTGAAGCGCTTTCGGAACAACAAACCCTCTCTTTCCCCCGTCCAATAAATGTGTTATTTTTTTTTCTTTCCGTAGAAGGGGTGGGGCACCCCCTCGCAGCGGGCGCGCGTACCTAGCTACCCGACAAACACCTCGAGCAATTACTCGCGCAGCCAATCCACCCCCCTACCCCTTCTTTACACAGCTGCTTTGCAACGCGCAGATTGATGAAGCCGTACCAGGCGAAAACAGCCCTGATCGGCGCTCACGACCTCAGGGCCCCCTGGGGGGGGGGGGGAGGGGGGGAGTGTAGCTGGGAGCTGACGCCATGACCTTCAGGCGTCTGCGCAGCGGCAGTGGCGCTGTACCGCGAGAAGACCCGGACACAGCGGGCCGGAAGCTGGCTGAGTGTTGTTTAGTGACTTCATTGTCTGGCCGCACCAGGGACCTTTCGGATCCCAACATTTCCCCTCTCCAGGATTTACTCATGTGTGGTGTCTCTTATCATTAAACCATGGAAGGCATTTGTGAAACCCTGAGGAATCACATCTGTTAAGGAAACCTAAGTGCCAGCACACCTAAGTACAGTATTTAGCAACATTATTTTTCAACAGTCGGTTATTCAGTTTTCTCGCCGACGAAACGGCGTTGCTTCTCTACAGGCTAGTTTTGTTGCTGTCTTTTATAAAAAACGGAATATGGAAATAGTCATTGGCATCGGGTTGACTTATCTCTTCAAGTTCCATGCGATAATCTTTTGATTTTCCTATAACTAGGCCTAGTAGATCTTACATCTCCCCATATAGCCTCTGTCCAACCCCATATTCTTCCTTTTATCACTGCGTTGATAAACCCAAGGAGACTTCAGGGGCCTGCATACAGGGAGTTATTATTATAAATGTTTGGTCAGATGCAGAGGAGCGCTAAAGTCGACACTAGCACGCACATCAAATACTCAGTCCTCTCGACGAGCAAGGCAGTGAGGAGATTAACAAAAAGTCTAAACTGCTCCAAATATGTATAATTTCACTGCAAATCAGTGGATTCCTTCAGTTGACTTCTGAAACTATATTTCACTATCACTTATCTGTTAGTAGAGGTTTTTTTTTAATAATTTCCAAATGAGTTCCTCTCTTAAGGTTTAGATTTATAGTGAGGCAATTATTTGACAGTCAGTAAAATCTCATTGCTATAGTTTTGAATCATTATGATATCACTGTATCAAATCAGTGATTCAATTTTAGAGAGCAGTATTTATGTGACGCTGCCAGCGGCAATGGGAATTGTAGGGACGACACTGTAATAGTTATAGGTGGAAAATGTGCAACAAAGTTCAGGGTACACGCCTTGGGCTGTTTCGTAGATATTAAGTTGAGAGGTTTTTTTTTGAAGTGAAACTTCTTTACAGCCGCCAGAAAAAGTCGAGGCGATGTCGACATCAAATTATATCAAAAAATGGTTCTTGTTATCTGTAGGTAACGAGTAATGAGTAATGAAAAATAAAGTGTACAAAAAATGGGTAACAAAAACTGTAGGTAACGAAAAATGGTAAGATGCCCATTGGTAACAAAAACTGCAGGTAAGCAGAGCACACTACAAAATACAAAACATTCCCCAAATACATTACACTTCACTTACAAACACATTTCAGCACACTGCAGCAATCATAAGTGAGCTTATTTTGCATACTTTGCATACATTTACATACTTTTTAATATTTTGCAAACTTTTGCATACTTTCGCAACTCACATCTCTCAACTCTTAAAACTTAACTCTCAAATCTGAAGTTGGATCAGGTAAAATTTCTACATTAATCCAGTTGATTGACACTATGAAAGATCCTTAGTTTATCTGAGGCGCAATCTCCATTGAAAAGTTTGCAATTTTCTGTAATTTCTAATAGTGAATCTCACATATGGGTGGAATTGAAGCATTATGGTGTGGATCGGTAGGTGAATACTAACTAAATCATGCAAATATAGGGAAAATTATACTTACTCAAATATCTAAACATAATTTGCTAATTTCAGTATACTTTGAAGAAACTAGTCACAGCTTTCAATTCAAAACTGCTTACTGACATTTAAGCTATTTCTGTTTGCAGAGACTTTTCATTTGTTTATATATATGAACTTTGGAACAGTAGTGCTCTATGAACTACAATACTCTATGATGGTAGAGATGCCACGTAATAATAGTCCGCATTCCCTGGGCAGCATTTAATTTATGTTATTTTAAATAAACACTTATTTTGTTTGTTTTATTGATTTAACTTTTTTAATTGTATATGTTATTATTTTTTTATGTTAATTTATGTCTTATTTTAAGTATTTTCGTATTTTGTGTCTGTTGGCTTGGACCACAGCCGGCCAATCAGGATAGTTTATTTAATTTTGGCACACATTTAAATAGTTCGGAAAAAACTTTCTTCTAGCAATAGACGCCATTCTTCACGGACACTAAATTGTGCTGTAAGTTTATTACAGTGTGTAGTCTATGTTTTTTTTTAAAAAAAGTATGTAAAATTGTTATTTTTGATTACTTATATGCCTAGTATATTTGTTAAGGCTAGGGTAACTCTAGAAAGAGTTCCAAAGTAGGAGTGCAGACGCAGCAAGTCTTATAAAAACTTCTGTCAGCATAGCCTGCAAATTACTGTGTTTTGGATAATCTAATAAACATCCTAAAGTTAACCTGAGAACGGAACACACACTCTTATGTATTGTACTGAGACAATAGTGCCGATTTCAACTGATTTGACAGTGATCATATATTTCCATGAGAACATATTACACGGCCTATAATTTATAAGGCATTTTTATGACGTTAATTTTATTTTCCTCCCCAGTTGAGGCCAGTCACATCTGGTCCAAAACACTCACCACAAGCACCAAGTCTCATACCAAATCACAAGGTAAACACTTGCTTGCCCAAATGGAGCCTAACCTGCATATTAATTGAAAAAACATCATATAAAATAACATAACTGCTGAAAATTTTAGAAAGTGGCAGAACTTTAACAAGAAAAAACAAGCAAATTTTGTTAAACTTATTGAAGTGTAAAATTGAAACAAATATAGTAAAAAACAAACTTTCCATAAACAATACAACATAATCAGTCTGATCAACATTAAATTTTCAGGTACAATGAGATTATTTTTTGGCACAACAATAACCAAAAATAATTTATCTCAAAAAGTTAATTTTATCTTAAAATTATTTATATCAAGTTACTTTATAACATATGTTTTGAGCGATAAGGTCAATATATTCAACCCTGAGAAATAACACAATACACAATTACAAGTAATTTCAAGGCTTTGGAGCGTTAATTAACTTTTAATTCCCTGAAACAAATATGGCCACCAAGTAAACAGCGCAGAAGGTGCAGAAAGTACAAAAAGAGCAGAGAGAAAACAGACTAGTATTTTAAGCACCAGAAATTAACATTTACTTTTTTTTACCAGGTGCATCATACACACAAAGACTAAGGAAAAAGGTGTCAAAACATTAGTGGCCTTGTACAACAGCAGACATTACAATTAACAAATTTACTGGAAATTATAGAAATCATAAAATTAGCTTTCTAATAACCTCCATATTCTCGTGCCCCTCTCACTCTGATGTCATTGATTCATGGTGGTTTCTTCTTGATGGTCCTTGCTGCTCCATCCAGAACTGCCTAAAGCCCCAAGTATTTATACCCTAAATTTCTCCCTCTGTCCCTCCTATTGCCTCTCAAACTCTATAGGAAGAAACAGAAAGTCTGGCTGGAACGGTTACAGAAATTTCTAGAAGGTTCTTCACTGAAGAACAAACAATCGATACAAAGGCGAGTCTCCCGGTTGTATTCTTCTTCTTGCTAATATCTCGGTTGGTACCCCTGAGTTTGAAGCTGATTGGAAAGAAGCCTCATGATTTTGCGTGAAGGGTACTTTCTTAAACAGCACAAGGCAGTAGCCCATCTATGACTTGTGATGTCACAAATGGATGATTCCACACGGTAAACAGTTACAGTTATGTATTATTCTCACGCCTTTAAATGTTTTAATGTAGTAAATTAACACGAAACGTCTTTTGACCAATACACACAGTCACACAGTTGTCCAGGGAAGAGAATACTTGTGCCATCCTGAGGCTTACTAGTCAGGCAATTCCAAGTTAAGTTCCTATGCTTGTATCAAAACATGTATATTTGTAGAGACAGTGATAACATTCGTGAAACAAACAATTTTATGAAATCTACTTAATTTTTAATTCAGTAAAAATTGTGGTAACTTTACACATGACTAATGGTGTATCTAAATGTGCACAACGTAACTTTTCAGACTATTAACAAGCTAAGTCCTGTACAGTCGTGCTAAGCTTTGTTTTGTTAAATCCAATATTTATTTACTGTATGATTCTGAAGTTCATATGTGCACGTATGTGTGTAAGGGTGATTTATGTGTACTACACAAATTGCTAATTATTCTGTCCACACTAGCAGACACGGGAATAAAGTTAAATATTTATAATATTGTCATTTGTTTAGACCAGGGGTCGGCAACCTTTTGAGTCGGAAGAGCCAAAAATTACAATTTACAAAATTTCAGAGTTTTTAAAGAGCCACAAAAAATTTTCTTGCCAACAATAAATAGTACTTGCATAAATAAAGATTTTTTGATAAAAAAAACTAATATATTTATTCATAAGAAAAATTTATTCATATTAAAGCCTATCTGTTGGGTGGGCCCGTAAGTACTAGTAAACCGAAAACCTCGGGTGGATGGATAGCTTTGAATTGATAATTTAACTGCTTGATGACATATTGTTTAGTAAAATATAACAGTCGTGGGAAAAAAAACCAGGCTTATTACTGGTTTGTAATAAAAAAGTATTTTCTGTATAAATGACCTGGTGATGCAGTATTTCTGGTACGGAACTAAAGAGCCACAGCTTCACATCCAAAGAGCCGCATGTGGCTCGCGAGCCGCAGGTTGCCGACCCCTGGTTTAGACTTATTTTACAGACTAACCCTGAGTAGCCATTATTTTGCTGTTTCGTTTTTCCGCACATTTTACATCCCTACAGTGTATGCGTGTAAGCTACTATAGTTTATTGACCCCCAAATCAACCTAACTCAAATTTGTTTTTACTTTTTGAATATCACTGTACTTCACAGTGGTGAAAAGGTAGTAAATGAAATAGGCGCTGAAGAAAAAAATTAAAATAATCGTTATTAATAGGTACCTTTGTTTCGACATCGCAACGCAACATTACAGAGAGTAAAGTCACAGTCTCATAGCCACAATACATAGACTATAAGAAATTTACACATTCCTTAACTTGTAATGAACTTTACTTACCTATACGATCGTATGAGAAGTTTACATAATAAATATAGTATATTTCCTATGCATATGCCTTTGCCTAAAATATTTAGGAACATATACCATGATTCCACAAATAAATTTGTCATATAATTATTGTATATATTTTTAACTTTAATTCAGTTACATGTTTAGAAACGTTACAAAAAAATTGTTTAGTTAAAAGTGTACAGAGTTTGATAAGTAAATTACATAAAATAACCACAATACAATTCAGTTAATAAGTCAAGTTGCAAGTGTTTCCTTGTTGAAGAAAACGTTCGTTGCATCCGGTAGGGTAGTTCGGGGCAATGACTCATGAAAACATGAAGAAAAATGCCGTGCTTAGAAATGGGGCGCTCGATGACGTTGGTATATTGAGTGGTCTACTCCTCACATTTGGACAAGCGTTGGTGAAGAGACGATAGAGTGATGCATTTTTTTTGTTATGCTGGAAATGTCAAAGGGTCATAAACCCATGATTTTATTCCTAGATTGCACAGAAGCAAAGTGAATAACAAATCATGTTTCAACACATAGTTACATATGATTCAGGTATTTGTTTTTCTTACTAAGTTCCCATGCCTATACTTTGAAATTTCTCTTTCCTCTGGCGGCCAAGTAACCATGTTTGTTTTTAAAGATAGAGCATTTTTAAAATGCCTACAAAGAGGGTAAAATACAGTTTCAATTGTTCCTTTCGATACTTATCTTAAAAGCCACTGAAATAAATTTTTTTTCCTACTAACTGCAGTTGAAAAGAAGAATCACTACTGCAGTAATTTAAAAACTGTCTCATATTTTTTTATGCGGCTGGTTCCGGTTTTTTGTAATTTTTATAATTTTATTAATTGACCTTAAATAATAAAATATATTTGTGTATGTTTAAAACTTAGAATACTCTAAATTGTAACTTTGCCTGGAGACTTAATGGCGTTGCGAAGAATCACATGTTGGTGTATTTTTATCCTTGTGTTCAAGTAAAAGTACTATCAAAAGTGTAAAAGAAATTTTCAGCCATTTGTCTTATGCATATGCATTTTATGCAGTTACTTGTCAGCATGGGCAGTAGTATAGGATAGCCGGTCCGAGGACTGGCGCTGGCGCGTGGTGTGTGGTCGGTGGTGTTATCCGCCATCTTGGATTGTGATGTCACGGCGGCCATCTTGGATGGTTGTGACCTTGACCTTTGACCTTGACATTTGACCTTCAAAATGTGTCAAAATCCGCCAAAATTGGGCAAAAATTGCCCAAAATTCCTCAAAATTCGTCAAAATTTCCATTTCTGTGAAAAAAATTCCGCCAAAAAATCTCAAAAAATTCCACAATCCAAAAATTAGAATTTCGAAAAATCCTCAAAAGTCGTTTTGCCCTAGAAAGAACCCTAATTCCTAAAACTGGCTTAAAATTCCTAAGAGATAGCTGCCTATAAGCCATTTCTAGGAATAAGGATACCATGACCGCCATCTTGGATTATGTCGTCACCGATGCATTTTTCGTTACGGCCGCCATCTTTAACTTTTTTATTTATTATCCGATTTTAATAAAATATTTTTTAAAAATTATAAAAAAATTAAATAATAAAATTTTAATAAAACATTTATAAAAAACAAACATTAACGACACGGAGTTCGGAGTCCTCGGTTCGAACCCGGTGAGGGCAAAAAAAAATTAAAAATGGCGACAGGCTCCTTCCTTAATGGTGGCTGCAGGCAGACTGACTCCCACCACTTTTCTTAAAGCAGATATATCGTCACCTAGTATGACGTCATGTCCGCCATCTTGTCTTCGTTGCTGGAGACCACCATCTTGTTTTCGTCGGCGAGAGTGCGCTGACGCCATGTTAGTTTAGTTCTTATCCGCTAGAGTGCAGTAATCATTTATTACTAAGGTGCCCGCCATCTTGAAATTTGGACGCCATATTGAAAATCCGTAATTATTTAGCTAGAAAAGCGGGAAAAAATCCAAAATTCATTAAATAAATCACTCATTAACTTACATATTGATTCGATCGATTCCTGTCCTCGGTTCGATACCCGATCGATGCAATAATGTTTAATATTATGTAAAAAATAATAATTTCAATAAACCATGTTCAACATACGTAAAGAGACTCTAAATCCTCTACAACCATCATCCTATCAGACATCAAGACCAACATATTGGTAATTCATAATTTTAATGCTAGAAATTCGGGAAAAAATCCAAAATTCATTAAATAAATTTGTAATCCATATAATGATTGATTGGATCGACTAAGGTCCTTGGTTCGATCCCTAGCCGATACAAAACAACTTTAATTAAAAAAATACTAAAAAAGTGTTAGGTTTGAGAAAATAAAAACACCACAAGTTCTTTTAAAAAAATTTTATTACATAAATTCAATACACTACTACAAGTACAAAAAAACACTGACAAATTAGCAAAGCCTTTTGGATTCCTCGATTCAAACAGTCTTCTTATTGTACGGACTAAGCCTTTTACATGACTTTAAATGTCTATCCGATCCGGTCATCACCACAGCCACAGACGGACTGAAGTCCATATCACCAGGGTCTCACTTATATAGTCTCATTAGCCGGTACAACACATGAGTCAAATCAATAACCATGTTCATTATACGTCTCGGAGCATTTTTTATAATGACGATGTAAGCTATCGAGACGTGAAATTAGTTTATTGCACTTATTGCACTGAAATTGTATTCTTTGAACATTATTAGAACAACCGCTTCTTTCATGTCTGCGAGCATTTGAGGTGATAGTAAATGACGCACCACAGTATTTGCACTGATGCGAAGTACGCTCTTCATTAATTGAAGTATTCAATGATGATGAAACTTCAGTTGATGGTGGAACAGCACATATCGAAGTCTCCTCCAGTGTTGTCAGAGGCGTTGCCAACGGGATCTGCTCCAACATCGTCGACGCCGACGTCAAGGTTCCCGCAGTCGATGGTACAACCTCCATCGAGTTCGTCGTTAAAGTCGGTAAAGATGCCATCGAGTTCGCAAGAACAGGCAATTACGCGACTTATGCACCAGAAGAAAAAACTAGGTGATCCGTACACCGTCGACGGCAGTAACAAACTAAGCGTCCTGCTGTCTAGGACTCGTTTATATACATTAACCGGTTTGAATAATACGCTAGTCAAATCAAGAACAATTTACTAAAATACTAGAGTCAAAACAACATTTAAAAAAATAGAAGCACCGACAACGAAAAGGCAGCACATTTGGAAGCACCGACAACGAAAAGGCAGCACATTTGGAAGCACCATCATCGAAAAGGTGGCACATTTGTCATTGGCTCCAATATTCATTGGCTCCAATATTCATTGGTTCCATCAGTCTATTGATTCTATTAGTCTAGTGACTCCAACAGTCATTGACACCAACAGCCTTTTTCTTCATCAGCTCCAATGATATTTGGCTAGAATGCTACGAGTCTAAGAGACTATGAGGCTACAATTCCACGAGTGTACAAGACTCCTCCAACTACCTTCAAGTGTATAAAGCTCCAAATGCTCCATCAGCTCCAACACGTAATGTACGCAATGTACGCGCAATACATGCAATTTACACACAATAAATGTAAATGATTACACAGTACACACAGGAAACGGAATGTACACACAGTACACACACAGGAAACGGAACGTACACACAGTACACACAGGAAACTAAACGTACACACAGTACACACAGGAAACTGAACGTACACACAGTACACACAGGAAACTGAACGTACACACAGTACACACAGGAAACGGAACGTACACACAGTACACACAGGAAACGGAACGTACACACAGTACACACAGGAAACTGAACGTACACACAGTACACACAGGAAACGGAACGTACACACAGTACACACAGGAAACGGAACGTACACACAGTACACACAGGAAACGGAACGTACACACAGTACACACAGGAAACGGAACGTACACACAGTACACACAGAAAACGGAACGTACACACAGTACACACAGGAAACGGAACGTACACACAGTACACACAGAAAACGGAACGTACACACAGTACACACAGGAAACGGAACGTACACACAGTACACACAGGAAACGGAACGTACACACAGTACACACAGGAAACGTAATGATCACACATACAGTAGCGGAAACACACACAGGCTTAGTTGGAAATCAGAATACAAGAAATAAAAACATTAAATTTTTACTTTCAATATTTTATTACTTCTCAACATTACACAAATACAAGTAAAACAAGCCATTATTGTATGTAGCCAGCATTCCTCAGTTCCTTGAGTATGAAGGATATTTCTTTGATGCACGAATAGTTTCCTGCACAAAGCGAACCATGTAGAAGTCTTAGCCGGTCAACCAATATGTTTGGATCTTTCCATGATGTGTAATCATTCTCTTCTACCACCATCTTCCTTGCACCTTTATAATAAATATTATGATCTCTGGTGTCTTCCGTTTTACCACCAACCTCAGGGTAACTTTCATGTTTGAGACGGTGATCATCACAAGCTTGATCAGATTTATTTAATATATCACGTCGTTTCCACCGTTTCGGTCTCAGGACATCGCCACATTCTTCGATCTTGACAGCTCTAGGTGCTTCATCACAGTCTATGCCTTTGTCAACAGCCTCAGAGTCACTGTAACAATCACTGTAGAAGACATCCTCTTCACCCAGATTACCGTATGAATTCGCTATCGATGATGTCGAAGTGTCTTCATCGTCTTCATGCTTCCTTTTTAGGAGTCCATCATTTTTACAAAGAATGGAGGATCTACTGAATATAGGCTTGAATGTATTCTCACTTTTCACGGTGTTGATACTTCCATTAGTTTCAGTCTTCCCGAAGCCATTAGCATCCTTCAATTTATGTTCTTCCTCACGATCGGGTGAGCTAATACCATCACGCTCAGGACAAGGAAAATTATTGTCATAATGCAGATCACTCTTCTTTAGCCTAGTGGATCCATCGGTGTCCTCTATGCCGTAAGTAGTCTTGACTTTACATGTTTTACCATGTCTTTTTAAGCTGTCAATTCGTGTTAACAACCTGCTACAACGATTACAGCTTAACATGTTGCGTAGTGGGTTTCTAGCACAATCATTCTTCTCATGACGTCTAGCATTCCTTCTCATGACAAAATCCTTGTCACAGTATCTACAGCGGCTTCCTTCCGATTCAGCTATAGATATCAAACCACGATCCATGATAGCTTCTGTGACTAATGTTAGATACAAACTGTCAGTTTTCTCCAATTGGAACCATTTCTTAAATAGAGTTTTTGAAATATTTCATCAGCGAGAGTTAAGTTATCTAATGCAAAGCAAATTGATGCAAGTAGTTCCGGCTGTCGTCAACAGATGGCGCCACGTGTTGCTTGCAGGTAAATAATATATATTTCATTAATGTAGGATGCGGAACGCTCACTATCGATCGCAAAGGGAGGTTGGCTTCGATAGTATCCAAGGAGAAAAAAGTTCGTCCTTCCTGCTAGTGCTTCTCAGATTTCTCACGGTCCGCCATCTTGGATTACGTCGTCACGACGGCCATCTTGGATGGGTGTGACCTTGACCTTTGAACGAAACCGCAGGAATGATCGCAAGCACACGGATTTACCATCAAAATATTGATAAGAATAATCAGGAGCACACGGAGAAAACCATCATAATATTGGCAAGAATAATCAGGAGCACACGGAGAAAACTGCCACAAGTTTTCTTTGATATCATTAAAAAAAAAATTAAAAAAAAATAAAAAAACGAAAAAAAAAATTCAAACATTCTGCTAGCTTGTGAACTTCTCATTGTTGAGCAAAGATAGAGTTCTAGTACAAGCCAGATTGTTTGAATTTTTTTTTCGTTTTTTTTTATTTTTTTTAAATTTTTTTTTAATGATATCAAAGAAAACTTGTGGCAGTTTTCTCCGTGTGCTCCTGATTATTCTTGCCAATATTATGATGGTTTTCTCCGTGTGCTCCTGATTATTCTTATCAATATTTTGATGGTAAATCCGTGTGCTTGCGATCATTCCTGCGGTTTCGTTCAAAGGTCAAGGTCACACCCATCCAAGATGGCCGTCGTGACGACGTAATCCAAGATGGCGGACCGTGAGAAATCTGAGAAGCACTAGCAGGAAGGACGAACTTTTTTCTCCTTGGATACTATCGAAGCCAACCTCCCTTTGCGATCGATAGTGAGCGTTCCGCATCCTACATTAATGAAATATATATTATTTACCTGCAAGCAACACGTGGCGCCATCTGTTGACGACAGCCGGAACTACTTGCATCAATTTGCTTTGCATTAGATAACTTAACTCTCGCTGATGAAATATTTCAAAAACTCTATTTAAGAAATGGTTCCAATTGGAGAAAACTGACAGTTTGTATCTAACATAAGTCACAGAAGCTATCATGGATCGTGGTTTGATATCTATAGCTGAATCGGAAGGAAGCCGCTGTAGATACTGTGACAAGGATTTTGTCATGAGAAGGAATGCTAGACGTCATGAGAAGAATGATTGTGCTAGAAACCCACTACGCAACATGTTAAGCTGTAATCGTTGTAGCAGGTTGTTAACACGAATTGACAGCTTAAAAAGACATGGTAAAACATGTAAAGTCAAGACTACTTACGGCATAGAGGACACCGATGGATCCACTAGGCTAAAGAAGAGTGATCTGCATTATGACAATAATTTTCCTTGTCCTGAGCGTGATGGTATTAGCTCACCCGATCGTGAGGAAGAACATAAATTGAAGGATGCTAATGGCTTCGGGAAGACTGAAACTAATGGAAGTATCAACACCGTGAAAAGTGAGAATACATTCAAGCCTATATTCAGTAGATCCTCCATTCTTTGTAAAAATGATGGACTCCTAAAAAGGAAGCATGAAGACGATGAAGACACTTCGACATCATCGATAGCGAATTCATACGGTAATCTGGGTGAAGAGGATGTCTTCTACAGTGATTGTTACAGTGACTCTGAGGCTGTTGACAAAGGCATAGACTGTGATGAAGCACCTAGAGCTGTCAAGATCGAAGAATGTGGCGATGTCCTGAGACCGAAACGGTGGAAACGACGTGATATATTAAATAAATCTGATCAAGCTTGTGATGATCACCGTCTCAAACATGAAAGTTACCCTGAGGTTGGTGGTAAAACGGAAGACACCAGAGATCATAATATTTATTATAAAGGTGCAAGGAAGATGGTGGTAGAAGAGAATGATTACACATCATGGAAAGATCCAAACATATTGGTTGACCGGCTAAGACTTCTACATGGTTCGCTTTGTGCAGGAAAC
Source organism: Bacillus rossius redtenbacheri (assembly GCF_032445375.1). Classification (NCBI taxonomy): domain Eukaryota; kingdom Metazoa; phylum Arthropoda; class Insecta; order Phasmatodea; family Bacillidae; genus Bacillus; species Bacillus rossius. The sequence goes on from NC_086337.1 coordinate 15,056,707, forward strand.
TATTCGTGCATCAAAGAAATATCCTTCATACTCAAGGAACTGAGGAATGCTGGCTACATACAATAATGGCTTGTTTTACTTGTATTTGTGTAATGTTGAGAAGTAATAAAATATTGAAAGTAAAAATTTAATGTTTTTATTTCTTGTATTCTGATTTCCAACTAAGCCTGTGTGTGTTTCCGCTACTGTATGTGTGATCATTACGTTTCCTGTGTGTACTGTGTGTACGTTCCGTTTCCTGTGTGTACTGTGTGTACGTTCCGTTTCCTGTGTGTACTGTGTGTACGTTCCGTTTTCTGTGTGTACTGTGTGTACGTTCCGTTTCCTGTGTGTACTGTGTGTACGTTCCGTTTTCTGTGTGTACTGTGTGTACGTTCCGTTTCCTGTGTGTACTGTGTGTACGTTCCGTTTCCTGTGTGTACTGTGTGTACGTTCCGTTTCCTGTGTGTACTGTGTGTACGTTCCGTTTCCTGTGTGTACTGTGTGTACGTTCAGTTTCCTGTGTGTACTGTGTGTACGTTCCGTTTCCTGTGTGTACTGTGTGTACGTTCCGTTTCCTGTGTGTACTGTGTGTACGTTCAGTTTCCTGTGTGTACTGTGTGTACGTTCAGTTTCCTGTGTGTACTGTGTGTACGTTTAGTTTCCTGTGTGTACTGTGTGTACGTTCCGTTTCCTGTGTGTGTACTGTGTGTACATTCCGTTTCCTGTGTGTACTGTGTAATCATTTACATTTATTGTGTGTAAATTGCATGTATTGCGCGTACATTGCGTACATTACGTGTTGGAGCTGATGGAGCATTTGGAGCTTTATACACTTGAAGGTAGTTGGAGGAGTCTTGTACACTCGTGGAATTGTAGCCTCATAGTCTCTTAGACTCGTAGCATTCTAGCCAAATATCATTGGAGCTGATGAAGAAAAAGGCTGTTGGTGTCAATGACTGTTGGAGTCACTAGACTGATAGAATCAATAGACTGATGGAACCAATGAATATTGGAGCCAATGAATATTGGAGCCAATGACAAATGTGCCACCTTTTCGATGATGGTGCTTCCAAATGTGCTGCCTTTTCGTTGTCGGTGCTTCCAAATGTGCTGCCTTTTCGTTGTCGGTGCTTCTATTTTTTTAAATGTTGTTTTGACTCTAGTATTTTAGTAAATTGTTCTTGATTTGACTAGCGTATTATTCAAACCGGTTAATGTATATAAACGAGTCCTAGACAGCAGGACGCTTAGTTTGTTACTGCCGTCGACGGTGTACGGATCACCTAGTTTTTTCTTCTGGTGCATAAGTCGCGTAATTGCCTGTTCTTGCGAACTCGATGGCATCTTTACCGACTTTAACGACGAACTCGATGGAGGTTGTACCATCGACTGCGGGAACCTTGACGTCGGCGTCGACGATGTTGGAGCAGATCCCGTTGGCAACGCCTCTGACAACACTGGAGGAGACTTCGATATGTGCTGTTCCACCATCAACTGAAGTTTCATCATCATTGAATACTTCAATTAATGAAGAGCGTACTTCGCATCAGTGCAAATACTGTGGTGCGTCATTTACTATCACCTCAAATGCTCGCAGACATGAAAGAAGCGGTTGTTCTAATAATGTTCAAAGAATACAATTTCAGTGCAATAAGTGCAATAAACTAATTTCACGTCTCGATAGCTTACATCGTCATTATAAAAAATGCTCCGAGACGTATAATGAACATGGTTATTGATTTGACTCATGTGTTGTACCGGCTAATGAGACTATATAAGTGAGACCCTGGTGATATGGACTTCAGTCCGTCTGTGGCTGTGGTGATGACCGGATCGGATAGACATTTAAAGTCATGTAAAAGGCTTAGTCCGTACAATAAGAAGACTGTTTGAATCGAGGAATCCAAAAGGCTTTGCTAATTTGTCAGTGTTTTTTTGTACTTGTAGTAGTGTATTGAATTTATGTAATAAAATTTTTTTAAAAGAACTTGTGGTGTTTTTATTTTCTCAAACCTAACACTTTTTTAGTATTTTTTTAATTAAAGTTGTTTTGTATCGGCTAGGGATCGAACCAAGGACCTTAGTCGATCCAATCAATCATTATATGGATTACAAATTTATTTAATGAATTTTGGATTTTTTCCCGAATTTCTAGCATTAAAATTATGAATTACCAATATGTTGGTCTTGATGTCTGATAGGATGATGGTTGTAGAGGATTTAGAGTCTCTTTACGTATGTTGAACATGGTTTATTGAAATTATTATTTTTTACATAATATTAAACATTATTGCATCGATCGGGTATCGAACCGAGGACAGGAATCGATCGAATCAATATGTAAGTTAATGAGTGATTTATTTAATGAATTTTGGATTTTTTCCCGCTTTTCTAGCTAAATAATTACGGATTTTCAATATGGCGTCCAAATTTCAAGATGGCGGGCACCTTAGTAATAAATGATTACTGCACTCTAGCGGATAAGAACTAAACTAACATGGCGTCAGCGCACTCTCGCCGACGAAAACAAGATGGTGGTCTCCAGCAACGAAGACAAGATGGCGGACATGACGTCATACTAGGTGACGATATATCTGCTTTAAGAAAAGTGGTGGGAGTCAGTCTGCCTGCAGCCACCATTAAGGAAGGAGCCTGTCGCCATTTTTAATTTTTTTTTGCCCTCACCGGGTTCGAACCGAGGACTCCGAACTCCGTGTCGTTAATGTTTGTTTTTTATAAATGTTTTATTAAAATTTTATTATTTAATTTTTTTATAATTTTTAAAAAATATTTTATTAAAATCGGATAATAAATAAAAAAGTTAAAGATGGCGGCCGTAACGAAAAATGCATCGGTGACGACATAATCCAAGATGGCGGTCATGGTATCCTTATTCCTAGAAATGGCTTATAGGCAGCTATCTCTTAGGAATTTTAAGCCAGTTTTAGGAATTAGGGTTCTTTCTAGGGCAAAACGACTTTTGAGGATTTTTCGAAATTCTAATTTTTGGATTGTGGAATTTTTTGAGATTTTTTGGCGGAATTTTTTTCACAGAAATGGAAATTTTGACGAATTTTGAGGAATTTTGGGCAATTTTTGCCCAATTTTGGCGGATTTTGACACATTTTGAAGGTCAAATGTCAAGGTCAAAGGTCAAGGTCACAACCATCCAAGATGGCCGCCGTGACATCACAATCCAAGATGGCGGATAACACCACCGACCACACACCACGCGCCAGCGCCAGTCCTCGGACCGGCTATCCTATACTACTATGGGCGTACCCAAGGGGGGGGGGGGGGGGGGGGGTTTGGGGGTTGAACCCCCCCCCCCCCCCCGAAATATGTTCATTTTTGTCAGGCATGTCGCAAACAAAAATGGAAATACAATCGGTTGTATGCATGATTTACTACATCTATTTTTAGTTTAGATAGATCGAGACATCATGTGTACAGATCACGTCGAGAGAATCGATATTCCTCGACTCCTCCTTATCTAATATGTAGTTTATAGTTCCTCCCTCACTGGGTAGGTAGCGTTAAGTATTGAGATTTGTGCATACTGCTTGAACACAGGTTGGCGGATGGCATTGTTTCTGTGTTGTGTAGTGTTAACGTAAACTAATTGATGCCAAAGAGGGTCTACTCCCACGAGGTTTGCATGTCATTTAATACAATATTTAATTTTATTGTAACTTGTGAATTTTTCAGTTGTGGTGTTTAGTGAAAATAAATAGTCTTTCTGCATACTTACCTCATAAACTGGGGGCAATGTCAGTTCATAATTAAAATATTTTAATTGTATAATAATGTTTTAGAGTGTAGACTTTCTGGTTAGTGGTTACATGGTCATTATCAAAACTATTTCAAAATTATTTCTGTATTTAACCGTATGTAACCAAAAACAATTATTATTAACATGTATTCACTTATGGCGCCAGCTAATATTTGCTATAAAAATGTTTAGGATGGAACGTTACTGTATTGGATGTGATTCGATTGGTTTGCGTACCTATTTCATTTCTATTCTTTGCTGCGTTTTTTGGTTATGATTTTTTGATTTTTGAGATTTAACTTTCCAATACAATATATAAGAGAACAATATACAGTAAAGCATCAATATAGAAAACTTCAGTACAAAGAATACTTCACTATTAAGAACAAACCATTTGGTTGTTTTAAAAATAAGTCGATGGGATTTATTAAGGAATTTTCTAATTTACACATCAACTTTGATTCTAGAAAAAGTGGGGGAGGAAATTAGGAGTCCCCGTATAGTTGCCAGATCAGCTCACAGAGCTAATATTGTTACGGAATCCACACAAGATCATTTTAAGAAGAACTTGTACCTGCCTTTTCTTGATCATGTCCGGACTCAGTTAAAAGAGAGGTTCCAAAAGCACAAATCTCTCTTAACATCCATTCAGAAGATTATCCCATCTTACAGCAGTGATGCAAATGTAGAAGAATTGAGGACGTGTGTTGAATTTTACAAGACGATTTTTCCCGAACCAGGGGCGTAGCCAGGGGGGGTGGGTTAGGGGTTCAAAACCCCCCCCCCCCCACCCCTTATCACCAAATCTTTAATTAATTTCTTATTCATCACTCAAACAAATTTCGTATTAAAATTAATTAAACTTTTACCATTACAATATTTAAATTTAAGTACCGAAAACTGCTAAAATAGCACTATTTTACACCTTAAAATCCAAATTTTCCCGCTTTAATACGGGGTTGGGGGGGCCATGCTTCTTAACACCCCCCATACACAAATCCTGGCTACGCCACTGGCCCGAACACACCATATTTGATGCAGAATTTTCTATTTGGAAAAACAAATGGATGAAGGAAGACCCCAAGTCAAGACCAGCCAATTAGTGATGGGTCGTTCGTGAACGATTCGTTCAAAAAGAACGAATCTTTGAGAGAACGAAATCTTGCGATTCGTTCGCGAAGTAAAGAACCGGCTCTTTGAGAGCCGGTACCTTGAAAGATTCGGAAGAACGAAAACGCGGAGAGAACGAGAGAACGAGAGAACGAGATGAGAGAACCGGCCACGCGCCCGGTCTGATTCGTTCGTGAAATGATTCATGACGTCAGGAGTCTGAAGAATTAGTAATCACAGCGTGCGCATGTTCACAAGAGCAAACGATAACTGATCAAATAAAATAGTGTAACATGAAAAGTATATATACCTGAAAATGTCAACTGTTGAGTAGTGGTTTAAAATTGCTTTTTCACATTCACATACACAAATTTGGAAATAAAAAAACTAAAAAAAAAAAGTATGAATTAAAAATAACAGGGAAAGTAACTACAAATGTTCACACTTACCATTTTTGGGTTAATTAATGTACTTCATTTGTTTCTCTTTATACTGAATCGCAGTAGTAGTATTACATTTTTGTCTTTTTTTCTCTAAATCTGTTGGTCTACATGTAAACACTTTACTGTCACTAGAGTGTAAATAGCCTATATATTAATATTTGTAACTTAAAAAGTAATAAAATATAAATAATCTTGTTTCATATACGCAACTGTGGTTCACTGGCTACGAAAAGCAATGTTCAAATACAAAAATACGTAGCTAATACTCTAAAGGATGAACGAGTTACGACACCTGATAAAAGAGCCAGATCCCATACACAGAAAAGAACGAATTGACCGAGATGAACGAATCGTTCTGAACGAATCATTTCACGGAACTGATCCAAAAGAACCGATTCGGTCAAAAGAACCGTTCTGCCCATCACTACAGCCAATGCATTGGATGCATTTGCTACTTGTAATAAACATTTTTTTCCAAATGTGAAGAAGTTACTGCAAGTTCTAGCGACACTTCCAGTATCAACTGCAACCACAGAACGGACTTTTTCAACATTAAGGAGGTTGAAGACTTATTTGAGAAACTCTATGGGCGAGACGAGATTGACTGGACTAGCACTTCTTTCTGTGCACCGCAGTATACAGGTGAAAACAGAAGAAGTTGTCTCGAGGTTTCTGAAAATGCCCAGGCGCATTTCTGTATCAACTTGATTTGTATTTTGTTTCTGCAAATAATTGATCACATTTGCTGTCTTAAATATTTTAATTATCTGATTGAGCATATTTATAAATAGTTCAGTAATTATTGTATACAATAATTGAAATTATTACGACTGTAATTTGTAATTCCTACTTAACATTAACATGTTATCTTTTGTGTGTATGTTTTAAATGTAAAAAAAAAATTATTTGATGTTTTATTTTTGTAAGCTATAATTATAATTTAATGAGATCATGTCAAATGTGTCCTAAAATATTTTAATTTAACGTATTTATTTTGCTCATTTGTAAAGTAAGAGCTTTTTGAAAAGCAATTAACCTCAAGCTTAACTTGTTATGCATAAATATAACTTTATGTAAGTTTTTGGACATACGCCATTGCTAAGAACTTTTTCTGTTGAAGAAAAACTAATAAATCAAATAAATAAATAAAAATACCCAAAAAAGACAAAAAAACACACAAAATTAAGCAAACAATTGCTGTTGTCAACAACGATATGAACACCACAAAATATTCCGAAACAGGAATATGGTCAACAAACAAAGAAAAACAAAGAAAAATGTACTAAGAGAACGAAAAAAAAAAAAAAACACAAATGATGACAACACAAAAATATTGAACCCAAAATAATTCAGCACAACAGTTGAAACAAGGCTTGTTTCTGTTTTGGTAAAACTATTGTGTTTGTTTGTCTTTTCGTTTTGTCGTGTTTTTGTCTCGTTTCAACTGTTGTGCTGAATTATTTTGGGTTCAATATTTTTGTGTTGTCATCATTTATGGGTTTTTTTCGTTCTCTTAGTACATTTTTCTTTGTTTTTCTTTGTTTGTTGACCATATTCCTGTTTCAGAATTTTTTGTGGTGTTCATATCCTTGTTTACAACATAAATTGTTTGCCTAATTTTGCGTGTTTTTTGTCTTTTTTGGGTATCTTTATTTATTTATTTTATTTATTAGTTTTTCTTCAACAGAAAAGTTCTTAGCAATGGCGTATGTCCAAAAAACTTACATCAAGTCATGCACTCCCATTGCACAAATATTTTAAAGATAACATTAATATAACATTGTAGTAAAAAACACACTTTCGTTGTTGTCAATACTTTTATTATATCTGTATTAGTTGGCTAATTCTCTGTTTACTGGTTCAGGTGCTGAACAGAGTCATGTCAGTGTATATGAAGGATATGCTGCACTGCACTGTAAAGTCTGTAAGAAACCATATTTCAATACATGCTTTATATATTTAAGAGAGCTTAAAAAAATTAGATCAGGGTTGAGAGCAAGGCAAAGTGGTAAGCTAAAACGATACTTAAATTGTGTATTGTAAATGAAACCAAATTTGAAAATAACCCTTCATATACCAAAAACAGTTTTCGTACGATAAAAAAACCTTTTGTTCTTGAGTTAATTGACTGTATTATTTATCATAATTGTGACCAGTTCAGATAAAATACTATTACATAATAAGGAACTACAAATATGCAGGTGAGTTTTCATTTAACAAATTATGGGAAACCCCAAACCCCCCCCCCCCCCCCCCCACCCCGAAAAAAATTTCTGGGTACGCCCATGCTTGTCAGGTGTACATAAGTTTGTAAATACAACTACAAAAAAGGACGATGATTAACTTAGAACTAATGGTTTGTGCAATTCCATATATGAGCATATACACCAACGTGTAAGTTATCACGTTATGTTTTGAAATAAAATATATATTATTATTTCTCTAGACTGTTTTTCTGTCGGTCCACGAGATCTTCCTTATTCCTTTATCAAATTCCATGAATTACCCCTTATTTTAAAGTTTATCGTGCCGGCTAATGACAAACATAATCTACAAACATAACCTCTTACATTTACTTCTCATAGCATCAGTTAGTATTGAAGATACGTACAACCAAAAAGTGAACGATGATCACATCATCACTTCCAACATTGTATTTAAAGAGGTTTTGTAAACGCGTATATTATTGGTATGTTTGAATATAATACTTCTGTAAAAAAAAAACGTGTAACAGCTATTTGTACTGATGTGTTCAATTACATGTCTTCTTTTTTACCAACACCCGTTTACTTATTTCTATTCTTCTTCGAAATTGCATTTCTCCCAAATATTTAAAGAATGGAATTCCACACAAAACGATTTGGTGCGCACTGCGCACGGGTCGACTAGTAAACAGTATTGCATTTCAACCGATGTCTGAAGCACAGTTTCATTTTATGGATATATCTGTGTACAATTGCAGAAGAAGGCATTGTTTTGAAAAATTACGCAACAAAAAAGCATATTTCTATTTAATTTTAAGATTTTTGCAGTAATTCCAAACACCTTAAAGAACAATCAATGCTAAGGAGCTGGTCCCCATAAAATGTCTATCTAGCATATCTTCTCTTTCGTAAAATATCTGCCAAACGTTGTTGTACAAAATTCTTTATTGCTCTTTAACCATTAAGAGAATGTTTAGCATACGCATGTAAAAACAAGATATAAAATCTTCTACAATCTTTTACTTCGCACACAAAATTTTTAGAGAGAAATTGTTATCCCTAGATTTAAGTTGGATGTAAAATATTTTTTTCGTTGCAAAAGCGCTCATTAACCTGCGCTTATCTGCTATTTATACTTTTTACCTTTTCTGCTTCTGCTGTTGCATGTTCTATCTCATTGCGTTGAGAAAAAAAAGTGAGCGAGTCGTTCAATACTCGCCAGTGATGCGTAACATCTCACTTCGATAACGAGCAAACTCGAGTGTTCTCATCTTGTTAATGTTGCAAATAAACTTAAAATACGAAACTCGGACACAACGTTTAACCTGAAAAATTTCAAAACAATGTCGAGCATGATAAATAAGTAGTCGCTTTGCAAAAAAAAAAAATCTGGACGCGAATCACATACATACTTTCTGAGCCCGCCGATAGAATTCGTTGCCGGACTCGTAAACGTTTTTTGCCACCATCAAACCCAGATAGCAATTAGTAGAGACATGCAAAATTCGCGGATTCATTTCGCGATAGGCTAGAATCAAAACAACTATACCTTCGTACCGCTTCTGTGATTGGCCTACATTTTATCCGGGGAACTGTGAGCCAATGGGAAACACTAAACCAAGAAAGTGCCGAATTACGGACAGCCTAGTTGAGACGTCTCACGCGTCAGTAGCCAATGAACAGGTGTCATTTCCGCGAGTATTTAAAGGACTGTGGAGTCAATCCTAGAAGTCAATGAATCCGCGAATTTTGCAGGTTTCTAGCAATTAGTAGCACGAAACAATTGGAAATTTTAAACTATTAGAAACGGCTTCGATAAAACCTCGGCTTTGGACCTGATTTACGACCAGGAATTTTTATTAAAATACCACCAATCTTAAAATTCACTAAACAGTTATTACTACAAAGTTTCTGCACACGCTAGAAGTATATAGCATTAGTAAAATATTAAACTGAAACATTTAAAGACACTCATTATGTAAATGTTTGTATATCTGTTTTTGCTTAAACGACTGAAATCAGTCAAAAAATACTTCCTAAAACTTTCCAAACACATTTAAGAACAAAAATGTGCTAAAACTGAACTGGGCCTCTTAAAATTAGTCTATTTAGCATATTTTATCTTTCGTAAAATGTTTGCTTAACGATTCTCAAGCGCGCGCTTTACCACTTGCTAATAAGCCGCTTGGGAAATTCGATGATATGAACTGTTGTGTGAGCTTTCTCAACAACAGCTACTTCTTAAACTCCTTACTATTATCTATTGCATGCGCCCTATGTTTTCTTTTTAATTCTTACTAGTATTTGCATAGGTATTAAAAATACACAATCACAAATTACATAATCACAAATGATTATTTTTATTTAAATAATCATTTTATACTTTATAGTTTTATGTTTGTATTGCCATTCAGTTTTTAGCTATGTTTAAAATTCAAAGTCTATAGCTCCTCTGGAAGATAGGTTAAAATCGATTGTCAAATTTGTACCGAACAGACAAACAAACATACAGAGAAGAAAGCGTGTTTATAAAAACGTGATAAAAAACATCACGTTGAAAATTATGTAACGCATCTCCAAAAAACAATTATTTCCACTTTCAGTTAATGGAATGTCCATCGAAACTAAGTACATACACCAGATTCCTAATTTAAAGTGTTCTGTAACTTTTCACGTGAGCTCATGCCCAAAGTAAGAGAACTTAGAAGCCGAAACATTTACACTAATTCTTTTCAACAATGTTTTATCACACAATAATTGTAAAGGTCCTGCGCTATACTGTCTTATTATGAGTATGCACATTTCGTATTACTGCTGGCTTAAGACGCATGAGGGTAAAAATAATAATAATAGTTTCCGGTAGAGACAACGCAGGTATTAAAGAGCGATAAAAGTAAGAAGCGACTCTCCTCCCCCCTTCTACACCACCACTCGCCTTAATTTTATAGCCCTTTCGCCCATGCACACAATTGTACGTGCACGCATAAAGTAGGAAATTTATTGTTGATTATTAAGGCCCGTGCTTTGTTCCAAAAAGATAGTGCAAGAGTGATTAGGCGATGGGGGAAGTGTTGGCCTACATAGCAAACTAACCTGAAATTAACAATAAAAGCGATACGCATCTTCATTCTAACTGTAATAGGAGTCCGGAAGTTCGTGACGGAGTGGGTTGCGGGTTTTTCTTGGTAGCTGGCGAAACTCACGTCATTATGTGGCGTCAAGCTAGACTGCATTAACATAGGTATTTGAGTGATTTTATGAATGAATCTTAAGTTATACGACACGCCCCGAAGTCCAGACTGTGACATATATTTTGACTGAAAGGTATTCATCTATTATAGCATCCTACATAACCTCAATGTGTGTCATTGGAAGTTACCCAAAGACACTATAACATATGAAAGTTTCAGATATGTCGGATCGTTTACATTTACTGTACTATGTTATTATGTATTAACCAAAGAATTAGTATAAATTACTATAGAGAAATAAGAACATATTGCCATTTATAACCAAACATAATGTGTTCATAAGAATTAAGACATAATGACACAAACAACTGGGAAACAAAATAACACGCAAATATCAGATTGGTGCTGGTTGTAATTATAGGCTTTTGTAAAAAAAATGTAATACAAACATCAACAAAACAATTAACATATTACCAAAACATTACTGAGTATTATATATTAAGTAACGAGCTCGTGGACAACTAGGTACGTACCAAGTATTTATAGTAGAAATCCAAATTACTTCGTTGATTCAAGTTCAATAACAGAAACTTGCATGATGATCACGTAGAAGTTGAAAACTGTTATATAACCTTAAAATAATAATAAAATGAAATTTCTGGCCTTTGTTTTGAAGATGTCAATTCCCAAAAAAATAATTTAGATTCCTGGAACACCAAAGCCAGGATGAGGCCCATGACTCGAACCGCTATGGAATGAAACCTGAAAAATATTAACCTTCATACATAAAAATAATTATCATGGGATACACTTTTCCCAAAGACGGAACATTTACTCACACAAAACGGCGGTAACAGATAGGTTGTTACATTTTATGATAGTTTTTACTCTGCACCAAAAAAAAATACAGGCCAAATGGCCAAAAAGAAATTGAAAAAGGCAAGGTAAGTCTTTTTCGTTTGGCACGACAGAAAGCATATAATTAACAATAGGTAGAGGGAATACAAACAAAACAAAATATTCATAGAACCCGTATTGTAGTACTTAGTGTTTCCCTTACAAATTTGATTATAATATAAACAAACACATTTAATACATTATGAATTTAATAACTACACAAAACATTAAAATTAAGTTAATGAAAATACGTAAAGATAAATAAATATTAAATACAAACTTTGCATAAAATATTTAAAAAATTTATTTAACATGAAATATTAAAAAAAATGTGAATAAATTAATTGCTCATAAAATCACGAGTGCCATAACTAGAAACGGCACCAGACTCACGAAAACAACATGAAAGCATAGCCTGCGAACCGGAAATAATGTAAAATATTGAAGCAGCCAACAACCAAAATAACTGGAACTTGATTATACCAAATTTTGCAGTCTACCTTTGAATTGGATAAATAAAACAATATTATATATTGTTTATTTTAGGTCCGCTATAATTTCAAAAATTGGCAGTGAAAATTTCGCATTATTGTAAGACACCAGAAAATGTGCGGATTCACTTCTCGACAGACCGAAATTCAAACCGTCGTGTTGCTCCATCTTCTAATCCATAGACTATCTATAGATTACTCTGAACCATTGAGAAACCACATCTCAAAAAATGCCTAAACACTAGAAACTCAGCTAAGCATAGCAGTGCGGAGTTTATTCGGGAGATAGTTGAACTCACGAAATTGTCCAGCACCAATAGTAGATAGCTATTATTTGGCGACGGTACGACGCAAACTCTTGTTAACTTGCCTAACTCTTACCATTGGCTAACGGTTTACTGGACTAGAAACCTAGCACAAACAATTAAAATAGAAATTCAAATCATGAACATCAACTGTGTCAGAAATAACAGTAAATGTACGGAGTTTTCAACGAAGGATCAACCTCAAATAAACAAAGAGTGAGTTCTTCGTAATTTAAAATACCTGAATCTTCTTAGAAACTACGATGATTTTGATTTCCAAGTTGTATGTGCAAAGATAAACGTGAACACGTAGACAATAGAAGAGCGTTATTAACAAGTTTTTTAAAAGATTTTGTTATTATTTTATTCTTTTGGATTCATGTTAAAATAAAGTGTTCTCAGTGTCCGCAAAGTTGCGAAGGTCCCTCTATAATTGTAAACAGTGTTCTCTGTAAACTGAAGGTGATAATTTTTAACAGTGACCTGGTGAGGAGAAAAAAACGTGGCAGTAAACATAAATCTAAATAAAATGGTGAAACATTCAGGTTCCTGCAAAAATATACCAAAATTGCAGGTCATTATGTAATTATTTATACAACAGTTTACGGCGCTTGCAGCTTGAATGTGTCTTTTTCTTATCCTGGGTCTGTGATAGACCTACGAAGCTAGTGTCAATCTGAAAGTACTTGTACGATCTCTCGGAAGAATGTCTCACACTATCAAAGCTATAATACCATACTCAATGTGACTAATGGAGCGCAGAAAAAATTTATATAATTCGAAATTGTTTTTGGGAGGAATTTTTTTAAAATTTTAATAAATGAACCAACACGCGTACGTGTTTGAAAATGATGAAAACAATGAATACAAACATTTTCATTCCAAAATATTACTGCAGTACAATACCACAAAATGTCGTAACTTAATAAATGTCTTGCTTTTAGGTGAAATATATTTTGAAAGCTCGTACGGTACACTTAATATTTATATAACAAAATTTCATGAATGCATAGAAATATATTTTACGCTGTGAAAATGAAAAATAAATTATATCATTCCTAACTTTAAAATATAAATTATTGAAGTTATACTTCTTTAGGTGCGTTATGAAAAACAAAATATGAGAGTGGATGTTCACGATACGTGCACAGTATGCAACAAAAATTTACGGTATGAAGAAAGAGTACATACAAATAAAAATTATATATGCGCATTTAAATGATATACTTTATTGATTAATTCTGAATACTGGTCCATGTACATAAAAACATTCAAAGTTAAAGTAAAATGTGTACCAACCAATTGGTTCTATTAATAACATACAAAACCACTATTCAAACACACTTTCATCGGGTCAACGGATGTTTGCGTTGCTTATTAATATCACCTGCTTCTTGTTATTCAATTGTTGTACCTTGAGAATGCATAAGAGTTTTGAGGTGAAAACAGACAGATGATTCCAAAAATTCGTTGCTCTGACTGTGGCCAAGTAATTTATGTGAATTTTTATATACCTATCAAGCTATTACGGAGTGATTAAAAACTGACTGAATGTTACTTTGGGAGTTCTTTTAACATATATTTTTATATGTGTTTTATTATGAGTTGAATGTCACAGAAATACTCAAGGTGACATGATTTTTATTTCTAAAATGAACTCTGAAGCAAAATGCTATAAACTGACTCTTACCATTTCTATTTTTTGTATTCATTAGTTTATAATTTTAAAATTCCTGCGGCTATCTCTATAGTTTTACCTGTGGTGTTAATGCAGTTAGTCAGTGCCTGAGACTACACGCGGGAAGGAATAAGACATCAGTGCATCGCGGCTTGGAACAGAAAGTGGAATAAATAAAGAATCCAAGAACAAAAATTGTTTTTGACGTTACGTGTTGTGTGCGGGAAACAGCCCTCGGCTGAGCTGTTAGCGCGAAAAGGGGCGAAAGAAGAATAAACGAACCAAGAGCGAGTTTGTTTGATGGACTGGTGAAGCGATTGCTTGTCCGCGCCCGGTCTCAACACAGCTCGCTGATTGGTCGGACAAACAAGAAAGGTGTGACGTCACACTCAGCTCGCGCCTGGAACACACCACGTCGTGATACTTGGACGGCGGCGTCCCTGGGGTCAGCGACCTCCGAGCTGTGTCTTTCAGGGAGCGTGCTGAGTTGTCCGCGCCATTTCTAACTAGCTCGCCGTGGAAAGGCTTCCGAAACTAAAAAAATCCCCGAACAACAATGCCAATGGCCTTTTTAAATATCTATATTTCATTCCAGTTGATCTTCGGGTATGTTTTTTTTTTTGAAGTGTGAATATCTTAGCTCATTGGTAGGAGTAATTTCATAAATGGAACGGTTGTCGCGTGGAACGGAAATGAGTAAACACGGTGCTGCCATCTGTGACGGATAGCGCGAAATCCAAGTTCACAAAGCAAAATAAATATTTGTAGTATTAATCATTTAGTGAATTTTAACACGATGGCAGTATTTTAATAAAAGTTTGGTTGAAACTCAGGTCAAAAACTTGGGTTTAGTTTTTTTTTAAAATCTATTTCGCTTTTATCGGAACAGTTTCATCATAATTTTAACGTTTCGCTCTGCAAATCGAATGTTACGACAGTCGACGTAGCTGCTCCGGGAGCGAGTTCTAGCGGCGGGTGCGGAAACTACGTGTGATTCGCGTCCAGAAATATAGTCAAAAACAAAATTTTCTTATATTTATTACGCTCGGCATTACTATAAGAAATTCTACGTTAAATTTCCTGACCGAATTTCGTATTATGATTGTATTTGCATCATTAGAACACATGAATTTGCTCGTTTATCGAGGTTAGATGTTACACATCTCTGTCGAAAACTGAAAGACTCACATGTAATATTTTTATTTCGTTTCGACTTCTGGGATATTATTAGACTACCATAACTATCGCGAACATAAACAGCATTATTATACTGACTGTGTTCCTATTTTAAAAGAAACTTGATGTCCTAATAAGTTTATTCCTGGCTAATAAAATTAATCTGGATTCTTGGTAGTACCATTGCTACCAGGGTTGTCTTTGAAGGCCCATGATCAGAAATGGCGTTTGGCTTTAGTTTGTTTAACCTACATTGCAGTTACATCCATATTTAAAACGATAAATATTACTCAGATAATCATATCATTTTAAACGTCTTTATATATTTATTATCAACAGATCGTAGGCTCTAGTACCAGAATTATTAAGTATTTACAGCTTCTGGTAGACGCCATGTCTGCATATTAACATTCTTAACTTCTTTCAGACGTGAACTTCAACCCAGCAGCTAATAATCAATCCTTTCTTAGTGTTTAAATACGATAAGTAAGACGTTAAAAAATAAATTAAAAATTCTGTCGTAATGTGAAGTAATTTTAGTGGCCGCATCTCAAGCTAATTTTAGAAAGACATTTGTACGTTGTAGGCAGAGATGACTTACAGAATACACTCACATTTTCTTTCCTATGATAAGTTGGAAATAAATGTTTTTAGACGTCTTAATATTGTCGGTATTATAAACACATACAGCGCTTAGTTTTGAATAACGCACGGGGAGCGACTGGGCGAAACCGTTGGTGCCACGGACCGCAGGACGGGACCCGCTTGTAAGGCTAATGCCCCTGCTCGTAGCCGACTGACGCGTGGCATGTGGTTGGTCGGGCGGTCCACTCGCCCCTCCCCCCCCCCCTTTCCAGCGCGGAGTGAGTGGTCAGTGTAGCCACTCACCACCAGGGACGCTTGCGTCCCTGGTCACTAAATCCAGCTCTGGATACACGAGTCCAAGTTCCCAACCCCCCCGCATGGTAGACTCTTTTCTACTCTGTCCAACTCTTCATCCAGACCATCCTCTGTCTCCTGTATTCTCCTACACTTAATGCATGCAAATTTGCACCCCGCATGGGAGTACCCAGGGATTTCCCTGTGCCAGTGCAGGTTTTACCTTGGCCCAACCTATCTCTAGTTATAGTCTAGATTTATGTTTGAGGGGAGTTAGTCATGGCATCAATCGTTGCTACGGCTGGTCAATTCCCTCCTAGCACACGATGCATGCGACCCTCTCCCTGCATGGTTAATCCCAGCATGACTAGGCGTATAGGCTTCGGCCTGAGACGCACCTAGGTCCCTCCCTAACCCGGACCCCTCCCAAATACACTTAGTTTTTAGTTAGGTTAGGAAAAAAAATTCTCAAGGTGTTCCTGTTTCCTCCCCCAATACGCTCCGGTCTCGTCTCATCAGCCCTCTTCGTCTATGATGAGCCCAGTGTCGACGGGTGGTCAGCCCTGATTCATTCACAAGTACAGACAGTTTGTCGGCGGCCTGCAGTCCACGGCCTGGCCTGTCGCCTGTGCTGTGTGCCGTGTGCCGTGTGCCGTGTGCCGTGTGCCGTGTGCCGTGTGCCGTGTGCCGTGTGCCGTGTGCCGTGTGCCGTGCGCCCGCGAGGCAGGAGGCGCACCAGCCCTGCTCTCGACCTTCCCGTGTCGCCCACGGACGTCCAATCACAGCTCGCGGCTCGGGCGCTGTTATTCGATCCGAGACGCCGTTTGTAGCAATTACCCGCGGCGTGTTGGCGGGGGGAGGGGGGCGGCGTCCCTTCGCGCCGCCGGGCGTCGGGCGGATGAATATTGCAGGCGTTATTGCGTCGCGGTGACTCACCGCACGGCTCTGCTGTGATTCACTCCGCTGGGGTCGCCCTGGGAACAACCAGTGTTCAAGCCGGCACAAACACATTCGGTCGAAAATGAAGTAAAACCGAAATATAATTTGTCAGTAACGGTTTTTACAGCTAGTAATTTCATCACTGAAAAATTCGAGACATGGACTTTGGGGTGTTTGTGGCCGCTTCAAACCCAAACAGCTGAGTTAAGTGAAATTTGGTTTGGCTGTGGAGCCACTTGGCTACCGACTCAGCGGCGAGCTGTTGGTGTAGAATCCTCAACTCGCCACACGAGCGGTTTGCGTGAGGGATCGTGTCCCTCAAGAACACTTGGCGCGGTCCGGATGTTACTTCTTTTTTTAATGCTCTGTAGACATCTTAGCTCTCGCAGTTGCATGGAACGGAAATGTGTAACCACGGTGCTGCCATCTGTCGTGGATAGCGCGAACCAAAAATATCAAAGCCAAAAGGAAAATTTATAGTATTAATTGTTTAATGAATTTTAACAAGATGGGCAGTGTTTTAATAAAATTCTTTTTCTAAAATCAGGTCCAAAGCCGTGTTTTAGTATTTTTTCAAGTCTTTATCGGTTTTATTGGAGCCGAGACGATTCATAATAAAGTTTAAAATTTCTGTCTGCTAAACAAATAATTCAATATTCGACGTTGCTGCACCGAAACCGGTTTCTAGTGGCGGTTGTGAAACTACGTGTGTTTCGCGTTCAGAAATGTTGTCGAAAACAAACATATATCACGCTCGGTATTATTTTAAAGAATTCTACGTAAAATCCTAGTGTCCTAGTTTCGTATTGCAAGTTTACTTGCATCGTGAGAACAAATGAGTTGCTGGTTAGCGAGGTTAGATGCTACACATGACTGGCGAGTGCTGGCAGCGAGGTGGGCTAAGACGCACTCAGGAGCACTGGAAGCAGTGCAGACCGGGAGCGGAGTGTGGGAGGGTGTGTTACGTCTGACGTGTAAAATAGCAAACAATAAACTTCCATTTGATCATTGAATTGGTTCCTGTTTGATTCCCGTCAACCGAGAACACTACAAAATAATATCTTATATTAATTACTACTATCTTCTGATTACATTACTAAACACAGGACCCTTATCTATGTTCCTGAAGTAACCCAGGCTATATTACCATATGCTTCGAACTGGCCGCTGTGACAAGGAAACCAAGTTTCGGTTTAATCGATTCTACAAGAATTCATGGACATGCGCCGTTCCAAATTTGTTAGTGTTGGTTTTTCGCGCCAGGCAAATTCACAATTCACTGCAGTGGTATGGTGCTTGTCAATAATTTCTCATTGGATTGGCAATCCTCATACGTCCAAAGAACAATAACGAGATAACGTCTATTTATAACAGACTGAAGATTTGCCCGTGATTATGACATATAGCATTTATAAAAAGACCAAAAGTTACTTTTTTAATGAAGTGTTAGTCCATTACGTTGTCCCCCCCCCCCCTCAAGAGGGATAACAAGAGAGAGGGTTGATTAGAGCGAAGACTAAAATAGTGTTGTGAAAAACACACGAAATGTTAATTGAAATTTTTACAAAGTCAAAAAAACGAACACTAATGTATTCTTTCCTATATAGCTGCGTGCGATTACTGGGAGTACTCCACAAACCCAAACTATAAATAAAGAAATGCCACAGTCGCACAGATTCTAACACTATCATGAATTATCGAACCAATTCTAAAATCAAAACTTATTGGCTCCTCATCGTAAAAGTGAGACAATTTTAATTACAACAGTGAAGTGAAAATGTTAAGAATAATCTCGCGTATTCTATTCGATATGTTCATGTAAAGGCTATATAAACGATCCAGAAGGGAGACGACTAACAGGAGAGAGATGTTCTTATGTTGTTTGTGTGTGGGAATAATGCTTCAATGCCCGTGAACAAAAAATCGTTTTGAAGTTTGGTGTTATTCATCTCTCGGCCTGGACCAGAAGTGTTCAGGTCTGTCCCGTGGTACATTGCGACAGTGTTCCAGGCAAGTGTATCTTCACGGCTGCCTCGGGGCTGCCGTGTGTACTGGCTCGATCTTCAGTTGCGAGACTTCCTCGTGCGAAATCATTGTGCGAGGTGCTTTCTTATTCCGAGATTCCGGTTTGGACTCAGTTCGATACGCACTGCACGGATATTTGGAAACAGGAATGCACGCTAAGAGTTATGTGTGTTTTGTGTCGTATAAGTTTTTACATCCATTTATCTATGGTCCTAGTATCTTTCTGTTTATGCAACCGCAGTATGATCATTGGTTTTTAAAATGTAATCAAGGCTTGGAAAGTTTTACATTATTTAAATTTTAAGTGTTTTAGAAATTATTATTATTTTTATTTGTTAAAGGTTTTGTTGGAATGCGTGTTTAAATTTTTACGATGTTAGGTTGGTAAATGTATATCAACTATGCGTTTCACTTGTTATGTGTAAACTAAATTAATACGAACACAGATGAATGTGTGTGTTAAATTTCTTAAACTTTGATTAATAAAAATGATATGTCCTCAATGGCATTTTGTGTCAATTATAAGTTTAATATTTCTCGGAATGGGTAGTATGTGAGCATTTATATTCGTATGATTTAAAGCTCATAATGTTGCCCTAACAATAGGTGATTTTTAATGTGTCCATCGTAACATTGATAGTGCCGTTTGCCCAACTGATAGAATGTTCAAATACCTTCAATAAAAAACGAAACACATAACCCTATATTTCGCCACGAGTTACGTAAATAAAGCTGGCGGGTGTGCGAAATACGATCTCGCTCTGATCTCACCGTGCCGGCAGGAAGTTTTGGAAAGGAATGAGTAGATTTTGAAACCGTTTTCCGTTCAGGAGTAGCCTGAAGCATCCCACCGCCATGCGGCGCGGTAGTCGCGGCATCTCCGGGACGGGCCCGTATATCCGGGGCTTGCGTGAGGCGCGGTCTGCTGACACACGGCGACAACACTCGGGCGCATGCCTCGTGAGTGCTCTGGTGCATTGCCTGTCCCCCGGTCGACCAGTCGCTCCTGAACGATATTCTCCACGGTCGTGTTGGGCCTAACCAGATGACACGGATGACATTGCAGAGGGTTGCGGCGAGCAAGGATGAAATGGAGTAGAGATGGAGTGCAGGGGTGAGGGAGGCTTTTTAACAAAGATTTTTTAACAATGACAACAACTTGATATTCGTAATAATGCACATCGATAGTTCACACAATGACGGATTATCTGGTTTGTGAACTTAAGGTCTGGAGTTCAGTTCCCGTTCAGTTTCAGGATATTTTTGCCAACATTCTGGACTTGGCGAGGTTTATTCCGTTCTACTCTATACGGTGGCTGGTAACAGGACAGGAAACGACCGCTGAGGCTTTTTAATCAAACCTTGTAATTTAACAATAATAAGTTTGTCAAATTATAAAATTTGGTGGCACAAAATGGTTGAACAACAATTCAACTAAAAATATTATTAGGATCTAAATTTTTTTCTGTGATGGTTTTAGTGGTTTCACGTAGGCTATGGCAATGCTCAAAGTTGGCAACAACGGTCACACATTAAATTGGACATTATCTTTAATGTAAATCATCAAGCAAAAAATAAATAAGCCAAAACTCGAAATGTTTTGAGACAAGAAATTTAAGTGAAACAAAAAGGACATGTTTACAGACAGAATACGTAATTTACGCAACAGACATATGACCAATTCCGTGGTTGCTTGCACATCGACGTCACTAATTCACGCCTTGTCTCACAGAACACATTCCTCGTGTTGGTTGCAATGATGGACTGCGACACCTGAGTATCCCCAGGGTTCGCAGTCAGCCCGCAGGAGTGTAGACGTACTCTGCGAGCGAGGCGCGCAGCCCAGCGCTCGTAGCTGATACACGTGTCATTGTGTTGTTAGCATTTATCTGATATGCATTCAGCTGAAGAAAAGAATATTGTGGCAATTGATTACAAAGAATCGAATGTATAAAAAATCTATCAAGTTTCTATCTTTAAATCGTAAATTACGACCGCTAAATCAGCTTCTGTTGAAACTTCCTTCAAAACCCGTTAAAAATAATTTTAATTAGAAAAATACGTTAATTCTTGTAATTAATTAGGTAAAACTGATATTTTCCAAGTATTTTTATTCATAAAATGTTTGTCACATATTACCTACACAATGCTTTACAAAATGGCAACGTTTCTTTACGCCGAAATATGTGAGAAGTGCAAGACTCGTTTACGTACATAGCTGCATACTATACTTCCAATTCGGACAGGTCTCAGCCTCTGGGGACAAGTACGTATGAGTATATACTTTAACTCCTTCAGACACACTTTGTTCTTTTATAACATATAATTTTAATTTTGAACAGTTTGTATAAATATTTTATAATAATTATCTTAAGATGTAATTTCAATACTAATGTATATTATTATATAAAAATATAATTATTTTTTTATAGCTATGAAGTATTATACGTTCATTAAAGGATTCATTCAATGAAATTTTTGATTGAATACAATTTATTGGATGTACCCCATTGCATTTTACACTGTTTGCCATGGGAAAAATTAATAAAAGTAAAATAAAAAACTAAAAATTACAACTAGAAAAAGAAAACTAGCCTAAATAAGCCGATGTCAAACAAATAAACCCAACAATGAACCAAACCAGGTATTATGGACAACACAGCAACGAAAGCACAGATGAACACATTCAAACTTAAATATCAGACAGCACAAGAATTTCGTGGAAAAAATAAAGTCATAAAAAAAATTAATAACAGAACATACGAACACAGTGGACTGAAATCAACGAGGCACTCTCAAAAATAACAGTAAATGCAGAAAGACAATAAATCTTGAACAATGCAGCAAATATACAAATACAACGATATTAAGGACAACGAAACGATGACAATACTGACTAACACAGGTTTCCTATTCCTGTTTGACATCAGCTGATTTAGGATTGTTTTTAATGCGGTTAGTCTCCCGCCCGCCACGTATCTTTGAATGTATATTTTGACGTGACGTCTAATAAATCGATTAACGCCGGCTGCACGCAAGAAAAAGTGTCCCGTTACGCACATTGTTCCGTAACGCTGAGTCCCTTTACGCTCATTGTTCCGTTACGCTGTGTCCCGTTACGCTCATTGTTCCGTTACGCTGTGTTCCGTTACGCTGTCGGCGAGCGCAGTAATAATAGGTTATGTTACAATTCACTAAAAAATTATGGTCATTCATATAATTGATGATATATATTTGATTACAGTTTATTTATATGAAAACGTGTTCATAATTATATTTAAACTTTACAGCTAAACGCCAGTTTTTAAAATTAATTACAAGTCATCTACACATGAACTGTTTCGTCGACTGTTTATAAAGTGAAGTGAAAAGTTAATGTGGTTTTCATTGCTTATTACAACAACAATTTCGGCAATAAAGGTTCATTATTCTTGCATTTTAAAAATCTGATTACTTGTATAATTTCAAGTATTTATTATTTTATTATTAAAATAAAAATGATTCAATTTTATTCATAAAAGTATGCAATCATTTCATCAATGTTTTGTTATGACGTTGTCACGTTGAACTATTGTCCGTAAACCGACTTTACAGACAATCAATTTTTTCTGTGAGCTTTCTCTCTAGAAGTGACACCAGCAGCAATGCAGCGAGACACCCAAGGTAGCCTATCCCTCAGGCATCTACCATCATCACCCGGGGTGCGGGCCTGGTCACCTGAATTCACCACCCCTACACACACTTATGGAGAGAGGGATGGAAGTCATGTTTCTGGAGGCTTCTCCGACGATGTCGATACCAGCCGAGCGACTCTGTAAGGGCCAGGTTTGGCCTACAGCAAGCAGAGAGTCTTCATAGAGCTGAGAAGGAAGCTCTCTCCACCGGATACGTCACTCTGCCGTTATTCTGCTCGACACCGCAACGGGAGATTGGACTTCTTAGCCTTGGAAAGCTGTATGTAATTTGGACTTCAACATATTTCAAGCAAGTTAGGACTCAGTCCAGTCAACGCCGATGTATCAGGAGGACGTAGCCGCGGAAGAAATAACTCGTTGACGCTACGCACGTTGCGAGTGACTACTCGCTGAACGAGTTAATTGTGAAAATAAAACCACTCCGCAGATTTACGAGCTTTGGGTAAGGGCAAACTGCCTCCAAAGTTTTAAAATACTTGCCGACGAATATTTGGTTTACTCGTCGGGCGAGTGCGAGTGGCCGAGTCGAAGAGAGTATCGCTGCAAGAAGGGAATACGTGGTCAGAAACTCGATAGAGGACACGGACAGCGGTAACACACAAGGCAGAACAACTCAACCTGGCTTTGACTTACAGACATCGGACTGAGTTGTTTGAAATACTGAAGTGGGACAAAGGAAGTGTACCGACAGAGGTTAAGAACGGAAACGTCGCGGAGAACTTGGCTTTTTAGTAATTCCGGTCTACGAGTGTGACAGATCACGAGAGCCGACGAGGCAACAGTAGGACGAAGTGGCTGGGCCGATACCTGTTTCTCTTCAGTCCTCTCCAATCGACCTCTCAGTCTGGAATCCTCCAATGGAGACCTGTCAAGGAGTCCCGTGAGCTGCACTATTCGCAGAAGAATGTAATTTGTTGCAGCCTTATTATCTTCAGAAATGTCCACTGTCGTGTATTCCTCGAGTTCTTTAAGGAGGATTTCTGCCTTTATTAACATGGCTTGCTCTGGCAGTGTAGCAGATTCCTCTTCTGCACCGGTGCTTGCAATACTACTGGCGCTATCTTGAGCTATCCCCCATTTGCCGATGTCAGCAATTACAATTTTTGGCCATTGCTGGGTCTTGTTCATGGATAACTGGAGAGACCGCCAGGATCAATTTCTTCTCCATGATCTGTAGAGTGGGGACATTGCTTCAATTTGTCCTTGTGTCAGTGATCTTATCCAACCAGCCCTAGATCTTATGTGGGCCAATGGGAAATTCATTTTGTATCCTGGTGAGGGCTGCGCGGCGTATTCCCCAGTCTCCAATGACTGGGTCTCTGGGGGACGGGGGGTGGGTGCAGTATTTCCTCAAACCAATGGGTTTTACTGATAGATATTATTTCTTGTTCAGAATGTGCCTTTTCTCCATATCGATAAGACCTCCGCCTCCCGGCGGTGGCTAACCCCTCTCTTAGCCGTCTGAGGACTTATAGCGGAGAAGTTCTTGGACTTCTTCAACCACATAAATGTCTACCGACTTGTAACCTTCGGCCCACGTTGAGGGGTTGGGGGTATTGTCCGACCAGGATCCTCAGCCAGGTTCGCCACCTCCCTGGAACACTCGAGTGCGAGCAGTGTCGCCGACCGCCCCAGGACAGCTCCCAGCCCAGGCAGAGCTGTCGCCCGCGCCGCGCCCGGGATTGATAGCGGGCCGGTCTGCTGGGGGAAGGGCGAGCGGGGGGAATATTGGAAAGTTCTGCCCAAAGATTTCATACTTCATCCGTTTGATTGATTACTTGTTTAGCCGCGAGCCCTAGCCGGGCGGCTGGGCGCGGTCTCTGGGGCGGGAAACTCGAGCTGCTGGTTTCAGGGTGTTCACGCGCTCCAAGCGCCGTCTCTTTAGCCTTACAGTGTCTTTTGTTCAAGTCGCACGATATCAAACATCATGTCTCAACAAATATATATAAACTTGGAAAAAATAATTTTTAAACATATTACAATCACACTTACAGAGTTAGTTTACTTAAAAACTTCGAAAAACACTTTTTTTTTGTAAATTTTTAACACTGCGAAAACTTTAATTCTATAGTGAAATTTGTCTTACTCTTGTTGTAAGCCTGATTTCAAGCTTTATGGTTTTTATTAACGCAGGAAAACTTTAAATAAATTACATGGAATTCATTTAAGAAAACAAGCTACGTATTCATGAATATATTTTGAATTTGTACGCAAAAAATATTCAAAATATTAATTTTATTTGTAATTCAAAGATTGAATTTTCGATAGTAAGTGTCAATAAGTTTTGTGTGCACTAACCCACGAAAACACAGAATATAGGGATCGATAGTGAGGAATGTATTTTCCGGAGGCGTGAACAGCCTTAAAGGGCGGGGGTATTTGCAACCCCCTTCACCCCTGTCCGTAAAGGCCAAGCCTGGGCGAGTTGGAGGCCGCAGCAGCGCGTTTTCTTGACAGCCGCTCCTTCTTGTCCCCTCCCCCCCCCCCTCAGTCATACCCTCGTAGCCCCCGGAAATAACATCGACGCCCAACTTTCCGAGCGCCATTTGTTTCTCCGCCGCTCGCGGCCGCTCGTTACGGCGCTGCTTCGATTGTTCTGCGCGCATCGCAGAGTTCCCGCCGCTTGCCGGAGGGAGGCGGGCGAGAAGCGTTTTATTCATTTTGTTCAAGCGAGCACTATACAATATACTTTCCTTCAATAGATTTGTTTATTTTTGTTCATATACTTCAAGAAATACACAATGTAACGATCATTATTTGTTTATAAATTTTAATCTTTCTATGGTTTTTGTTTCGTTTTGAGAACCTCAAAAATCAGTTTTCAAATTAAACAAGGACATGAATTGAGAGCTTTATCGCTTTGTATTCATTTAGGAAATAACAGTTGTAAGTAGCATTTTGTCTTAAAACTCTTCGTTTTTAGGACATCATTTGTTAATCTATACAAGTTTGATATCCCCAAATCCCTGAGAAACTCTGTTTTGTAGGATTTTTAAACATTAATTTTTTTATATATACTTATGAATAGTGTAATAAAGATTGAAGAATTTAATGACGATTGATACATTTTCAATCAATTTAAAACTGTACACCACACGATTTCACATTCTTATTTCATACTATGGTTAAAATAAAATTTGTCCTTGGCGTTTAGAAAAAACACCAATTTAAGTATGAAATTCTATTATAAGCAATCAAACAAATAAATATATTCTGATTAATTAAAATAATAATGAGTGAAAAACACGATATTATAGAAGCAATATTATATAGGTAAATCTTTTGACGTTTACTAATATTGTACTATTTTCTGGGGTTTTTATACAAAATATATGTATATATTTTACTTCGAAGTAAATATGGCGTAAACAAACTTTTTCGATGTATCATCGGCGAAAAATCTCTTTGGGAAGCTTTGGGAGTGTTTGTCGTCTTCCAGAACTATGCATATATGACGCAACTGTTCCATGTTAAAATACATCTGAGAACTGATCCTTACGAATTACGTTTCCGTAATTTTACTGTATGATCGTTCATTTTTGTAAACATTATTTTTGATGACAAAGGGTATCTTTTGACAGTGTTATTTTTAGACGAAAAAATTACTAAATGAAGCAGTCAAACGCAGATGATGTTGAGATAGGCTGCGGGTGTTATTTGAATGACTTTGAATACACAAAAGCCGGATATTGAAAATGTCAACAGGAGACGACCTGCTAGTGACGCGCCATTTTTTCTCGAGGTGCGAAGCCGTCATGCTTTGTGATTCGATTGTCTGCGCATCAGCCACGTTACGACTTACAATATCGTCGCTCCAGCTACGACGTTGAACCACGACTGAAAACGCTCTTTTAAAGGAAATCATAAACTTTTTTTGGCCTTATAAGAAGCACGTGCGAGGAAAATAAGACAGATAATGGGATCTTCCGACACTCACAGACCTTGAACACTTCACAGATCAAGCAAATAATCATTTGCGAGAGTTCAAAAATGTATCAAAGAAAAACTAGAAGTCTCAAGTTTAAAATTTCCCTAAATAAAAAAAATAAAATAAAATAAGGAGTGCTGTCGGAAAATAAAATCAATATTGCACGCTTTTATTTACTGAAACTTCACAATTAGTAATGTGTTCATAAATAAAATAAAAATTCTTAACATTTGGCTAAAGAGAATCTGATGAAAATATTTTTGCCTAATCAGTCAACAAGTTAAGACTGACTTACGTATCAATGCCAGAGTCTGGGTAATCACCAAAATATGCCCGGTATTGTAGTAAGAAGTAGCAACGTGATCGAGAGAATGATTTTATTTTAAACACGTGAATTATATATAAATAATTATAGACACAGGTGCAAACACGTTTGTTATAAAAAGACAACGCGATAGAGAAACTACAGCCGTGGTGGATTGCTGTTGTTTGCTAGGGCACAAGGCACAACGGTGCTTGACGGTGTATAACTCGGTATCTCTGACGGTGTAGCCCGGAATCAACGAGGAAATAACCTGATGAGAGCGAGTTTTGGAGTGGCGGCAGGTTTTAGAGTGGCTGATGGCGGGAGGGAGGGGGGGATGATATTTGAAAATGTAAAGGGGGGGGGGGAGGAGAAGGAGGGCGAGACTTGAAGAGCATCCAATTTTGTGGATTTTCCGGATGGTTTGTGCAGATTTTCGCGAGGGAAATGTCAGGTCGGCGAAATGCCAGCGGCGCGCAGTGTCACCGCCGGCCGCCGAGTGACAGCCAACAACAGCTGCTCGGAAGTCTGTCAGCACCCGCCCGAGTCGCGTCAACATCTGAACCCGGTAGCGAGCAGACTCGCATGTTCTCGCGTTGCAAGTAAAACCTACAGTTAGGGGCATGCAGATTTCGCGAAAATATTTCGAGACTAGCTGAAAGTTAAACCACTGTAGCATCGTCTGTGTTTCGTGATTGGGTGAGTTTCTCCCTGATACATATCGATTGTAACAACACGTATCACAGTAAGTAAGTGCGGAAGCGAACGCGTCCTGAGTGGCGGCTCGGTCAAATAAGGCAACGACTTCTCTCGCAGACGGCCGCCAATCACAAGGAAGAAACCACAGGCGCGGGTATACCTTCTTGCAGTCTAATAGGCGTTTTGATCTTTTCGCGAAAAATGCCTGTCCCAACTTATAGTACGAAACTCGGAATAAAAATTTAACGCAGAATTCTCTGAAATAATGCCTGGCGTGATAAATAAACGAAAAGTATTTATTTTAGGGGAAAAAATGATAAAACGTTTTCCATTTTGTTAAACCTAACTATAATTGTGGCCATGTGGCCATTTTGTGTTCAATTTACTTTTGACCGATGGAATTTAAAACGATTATCTCCCCTTTTAATTCTTTCGATGACGTATTTTGTTTATATGTATATTGTTTCCGTATTTTTATTTAAATTTATTATTTTGTTTTTATGCTGTGTCTGGTTTCAAAGGAGTTTGTGCTATAGCTCCTTGGAAACCAGATACATAATTGATTTCGACCAATTCCACAACATAGCCAACATCAGACAATAAGTATAAGAAATGTTACATTCGAGGATCAGTAGTGTAACGAGTCCCACTGTAACAAGTAATTAGTTGAGAGTTGTTTATCTACATAACTATTTGAAAATTTTAAACTCTGTCGTTAAAATATTCCTATAGATTTAATTATATCTGCCATCGGCTAGTTAAAGAGCAGGGTATTCGTGGGCAAATTTTAGAAGCTAGGTTCTTTACTTTAACGTTTAACAAATTCTTAAATTAATAAAGTTCGAGAAGTTAGGCTTATTTATAATTTGAACTCAATATTAACAAGACTCTAGACTTAAAATTAATTACTTACACAGTTTCATATTTTTTTCCAATATTACTTCAGGATTACAAAAAAAAATCTCTTGTTCAAGGATGTCCAACGTTCGCACAATCGTTGACGTTATAATCTCTGTATCTGTCGTAGTTTCCTCTTGATATTCCCGGGGATAGAACCTCGAACCTGTTCCGTCTTCTGGTAGTTAGATGTTGCACTTACCGCATATCCATACCGAAGTCTGTATATTCGTTTCGGACAATCCAATCGCCAACGTCACCAAAAGTCAACGAAATTCGCGTCGTCTATCACAGTTTGATGATCTTTAACACAGATGATGCTCGAATCCTGCTTCTATAGGTTGGTGGTCGTAGTTTTCGAAGGACTGGTACTGGTTTCGGAGACTCTTCCTTTGATTCATAGAATGGTTGAGGTGCGGCCCTTGAAGCGATTACACGCACACCATCAGTTCTCAAAGATTCTCATGTTAAGGTAGATCAAATTTTAATAGTGCGTCTCTTGGTATGTATAATCGCACGATTAATTCACTTGTAAAGTCGGTAGTTTCTTCTTTAGCGCGACAAATCAATCGTACCGACATGGATGAATCCATCCACGACAATAGTATATAGTAATCTTGAGAGTTCACTCAAAATACTGAAGTAATTTTATAGTATATTTCTATAATTCTACTAAATAATTTTATGATGTAACTTCAGTAACTTACGAACTTTTAATATTTCTGACCTCAGACTTGACATTTATTCATGAAATCCATTTCACAAGCTAGTGGCTCTGCCAAACATTCTTTTTCGTTCTCCATTCTTTTTACAAAGATAAAATATCATACTAGACAACAACATTGATTATAAATTTTAAACAACCATAGAGATCGATGATACTACACAAATTATAACTAACACATCAATGATATTAAACAATATTAAAATAAACATGACATACATATATTTAATTAATTAAAAAATCCGAAAACGTAAATAGAGAAGATGGCTACAAATTAAAAAGAACATGGGATCCACTCTTCAGAAAACCTTAAAACCTAGCTCTGCATCCAACAAAAGTCAGGTTGCCTCTGTTTAGCGAAACATCTCAGCCAATCAAAAGAGAAGAAGCCACCGATTTGTCAGCACCCCCAGTCAATCTCAGAAGTCCAGCTCCGATTGGCCAAACGAACAGGCCAACTAGACGAAAGAAGGCTGTAATTTGCCCACAGCTGCAGCCAATCGGGAAACACACCTCTCAAGTGATCGTACTAAAGGCAGAAGAACTTGTAATAACCTTAGTAGATAACTCTACCTTGATGATGGCGACAGCAATGTCGATCGAAACGTCGGTGATATATTAGCCTTGGACGCGGCTACAACCCAGAAACCAAGCTACTTAAATTTTAATGGTATTTTTCTGTATATATTTTCTTGATTCAATATTTATTTTGATATCATATTTTTAATAAGTGTTATAAGTTTGCATAAAATGTTTTCGTTGTAACCAATAAGCTGATAAAGACATTTATAGATGTGTGTAACTTCCTTAATAGCATAAAAAATATGTTTGCGTTAATCTGTACTTTATTTGGCTTTTTAGAACTGCCCCACATAAGGTCTTGGGTGGTGAACCTAGTTCGTTCGTTTCTCTACATTTTGATTCTCTGCTAATTTGTTTATTTGGGCCGGCTTGACTCGTGGGCGGTTTTTGGGTCGGCGTTTATTTCAGCGGGGAAAATAATAGTAAATATTGTTATATCTTTTTCCGTTTGGTAACAACCGTTCACAGAGTGACTGGGCGTCACTCTTCGTGCTCTGGAAGAGCAAGAACAGTTACATAATTCCAATTAACAAGATGGTAATAGCGTAACTGTATCGAACAACACAATCCAGGTAGGTTAGGCTAATTTTTCTTTATTTACTACAATTTTTTCTCAAAGTCGGAGCATTTGATGCGCTTTGGGAAGTTTCGTAACCGTTATTATGCAGTTCGTGTGTTGGTGTAGGCAGGGTGGCTTAATAGAACAACAAGTAAATATAATGAACTTGATCCGCTGTAGATTATTTCGGAACAGCTAAACAGCCATGCAACAGTCTACTTAAACGTGTACCAATGGTCGGTGAAAAATAAGATAATATAATATTTGTAGAGCAAAAATTATGCAAAGCACAGTATTTTTCATGCATACAATTGACGAGTAATTATGAAATAATTTATTAAAACATGCAAATTAATTTCAGAGTCGAAAAGGATAAATAAATTGGATTCGTGACACAAAACAATTGGATAAAGAATGGTATCTGTAAATGCAAGTAAGTATACACACAAAACAGCATTGTTGGTAATAACACCCGAGATAAAATTTCAACAAGCAATAATTATTAATATTTTACAGGGTAGTTTCACTATCAGAAAGGTTCATTTGGCACACCGCTACGATTGGCATTCACTCTAATGTTTACGAAATTAGCTATAAATGGGTTTATGTTGCTACACGTGGCTCCGCCATCTTTGTCCCACATATTTGTTCATCGACTTCCGTTACATTTTAACGAAATTACTCCCACTAAATACCGTATACAGAGAGCTAAGATTCATCGAGTAAAGACAAAGACAAAAACATTCAGCCACACGTGGTGAGTTCAAATTCCCGTTTATGACTATTTTATCGACTATGCTGTTCGTGAGGCTGAAAGAGGACGAACCTCGAATCGAGTCAAACACGTATGAAACGCACTGTTCTCATTAAGAGCCAATGGGATAACAGGTCTGGTTGTGAAGATCCTACTTCACCAGTCAGGTTAGTTTCAGCATTCTAAGCATTTGTCACGATAACATTTATCAATTTTAATAGTCAGTTGAGCGTGTTTGTCTCAGTTATCTAAGCTATCCTTCCAAGTCATCAATTCTTCTGCTTCATTATTTACCTAATTCTCAGACTGGATACTGTTAAATTCCTCTTCCGAGAAAACTAGCATGGCTTTTTTTTTTTAAATAATTAATTACAAAATTGGATTTGGACAATTTTCTTTCTTCCCTTTTAGACCTTTAGGAGCTCCATTTTATTTCAGGTTGCTGAATTTCAAATAAGCTACAAGATTTTGTTCAATGGAGAGGGTTGCACGAAAACGTTCGAAAGGAAATGTACTCCAGCTAAAAATCAATTGAAAATTGAAATGTGTGAAAGCAGCACGCATTCTTCTGGGTTTACATTTTCTATAATTCCCAAAATGTATTTCGGTTTGTAGCTGTGCATATGTGCATAGTTAATCGATTACTGAATGCATTTTCTTGGTGTTTCTGGAAAATACTTATAATATTACCAAAGTTCTTCAGAGACCGGACGTACCAAGTGCAGTTAGAATGAATAATCTACAGGTAGGCAGATGTCTTGGCTTGCAGGAAAAATTCTTCGTGGTTTGTTTACGTTTACTTAAAAATAATGTAAGACAAAAATCAGCATGTCTGGTTTACACCTTTTAGGTACATTTCGAAGAAATACTACCTCTTGTAGTCGTTACCATGGTGCGATTTCCGGAAAACTTTTATATAGTATTATGTTTTATGGTCCATAGACCCCAAAACCATTGTCAAATCAAAATTACACACACACACATTAAAAGATATTCGTAATATTTTCGCTGCATGGAAAATGAGAAAATATTTAATCGATAATTTTGTAATATTAGTGAAAAATATGTTATGTGCATTAAGTTCTTAAAATGTCCCAAAAGGTCATAGAAGTTTCGAAAATATTTTAAAATAAATAGGTACCTCGAAATCTACCTACGCCTGTAGGCTGTTCCGAAAGGGATTTTTTTTACATTCTGATTGTCGACTAAAGAACAAAATATTAGTGTAGGGTAGGGTGGGGCTATTTGAGTACCCTAACATTAAAATCAAAAATTTAACATCTTAAATCGATTTAAAAAATTTATTTTTGTTAAACATTGTAATTTCACTTATTGAATTACATGTATCTCAGTTATAGAAGTCGTATCTATCAAAATGCATAATACAGAAATCAAATTCAAACCCATTGTAAAATATGACAATAATAGAATATGTGGGGCTATTTGGGTTTCGCAAGGGGCTATTTGAGTCGCTAAAATTATATTTAATTCTGGGGTAAATGAGCTGTTAAATAACATAAATTGTGCTTCGAAGTTATCTGCAAGTCCCTTTAGGCAATATTTCGAGTACAAATGTTTCCTTCTAAATAAAATGTCCACTAAGACCATGTTTAAAAAGTAAACAGAAACACGAGTTTTCATAGGTATTAAATGCATTTCCCACAAACAAACATTTTCTGACCGACAGCTCCAACACAAACTTCATGATACCAGCGAGCACATTGCTGACAAGCTATCCAGTCACCTTTCTTCAGCGATTCCAAGGAGTTATAACGTAGGCTACAAAAACTACACGGTGTGTTATCAGTTCCTTCGCAGTGCATTGATACTTCGTTTGGATCATCCTCAGAAGATGAATTTGTAGATATTTCACGTAAATCTTCTGCTGAACAGTGAAAACTTCTTGCACTAGAATTTTTTCTTTTAGTTTCTTGCATGGTTGTCCTTTCAATAGTTTTATTTGCCTCTTTGCTCTACAGTCAGAAATATTATCTTTTGATGTCAAAAGTCGAGATTTTTGTTTTCTGCTTCCTTGTTTTTTGTTACAATTTGTTTTAACTGGCGTTGAGAGAATCTGTGAAAAATCTGGAGACTTTGAAGACAACTGCTTCGTTGTTAAAGTTATAGTAGATATCTCGGAGGAAATACGATATTTTTGTGTAGCAGCAGATTCTCCAGAAAGTGGAGTCGATGGAATAGAGCTCTCTAGCCCAGGTGGTTCTTGCTGTGTGTAGAATAGTGTTGATGGTAAAAATTTCTCTTCAGGGATTATTTCAGGATTGTATGGATGTATTCCTGTACATTTAAAACCTTTTTCTGCAAGAGATGGCGTTGCAGTTCTGGCCCAGGCCTTTTTGAACAGTTCCCCAAAATTGAACTTGCTGATTTTTCCACCTGGTTGGCTATGGATATACTGCGTGGCTTCAGCATGATAGTGTGTTTTGAGAGTCTTAAACACAGTTCTGTCCATGGGTTGAAGCACATGAGTTGTGTGTGGGGGCAGACAAAGAAGTTCAATGTCATTTTGTTCACAAAACTCCAAGCATTCGAGGGAACAGTGAGAAGAATGTCCATCCAGCGCGAGCAGACATTTTCAGGGAACCCTAAAAACATTAAAATGTTTTAGCCAAAAGAGAAATATTTCCTCGTTTATGTACCCAGACTCCGACATTTTAACTACCGTTCCTGATGGCATGTACTCGTTATACTCTTGTCGGAAACGAACACCCTTAAATATCACCATTGGTGGAATATACTGACCACTTGCACTGCATGCTGCAACTATTGTAACATTTTCCTCACGTACTAAACTGGTGATAGATGTTACTTCTCTTTTCCCTTTTGCAGCTACAACTTTGATGACTGGTCTATTGTTCATAGGTAGGCCACTTTTAACAACATTATAAATGTTCTGAGGTTTACAGTTGACTCCAATTTTAAGAGTTGAAGTTTGAAGCAAATAATAAAAGTCATTAACCGCACATTTATTCACCCCTGCAGCACGAGCCTTTGAAAGTCCTTCGGGTTTTCTCAACGATAATTCAGGATGTCTTTTCATAAATGAAAGGAACCAATCTTTCCCTGCAATTCCAGATTCTCCCCATGGATGTTTTATACTATTTGACACAACATACTTGCAAACAGCACGACACACTCCTTTAGAATCACATCCTAATCCTCGATTGGATTAGTTTATCAGTCTCAAAACAAGTTCCTTCTCTTGTTCGTCACTTAACACTGTTGGGTGGCCCATTTTTTTAAATTCTTGAAAGATATTCTTGGAGGTGATGCTCACAGTACGATTGTCGAAGTCTTTCTGTATACACACTTCTCCTCAAAGTTTCATATGGTATGCTGAAATGAACTGCTGCCGCTCTCACGCTTAAATGGCACTCCAAGACAGCTTTGGATGCTAAATTAAGCTGCTCACTTGTCCACTTTAAATATGCACCAGTCCTTTTGTAAGTGCGAACCATCTTTAAAAAACAGTGAGATAAAATTACATAATATGGTGTGCAACAAAACTTTTTCATATAAATGCAATGTAATATAATAAATATTAGCAAAAACCATCTTTACATTTAATAAATGTATCCTTGGTATCACAACAATCACTTTTGTGTTGACCCAAATAGCCCCGTTGTTGACCCAAATAGCCCCAGAAAAACTACTCAAATAGCCCCAATTACTTTAAATCACAAAATTAGCAAAATATTCAATTGATTAAAAATAATTCTTGCTTTGAATATACTAAGAGACTCACAAATTCTTCTTCTTTCGTTTGACATATAACACTTACGATAAAGTTTCACGTTACACTTGGATATCACTATTTCTCCGGGTATTAAAGTTAGAGTTTAATTTATTTTTCAAGACAGTGAGATGATTACCTTGCATCATTCGCCGCCCGTCCGTACACAAAATATCACATAACATCCGCACACAACATGTCCGTCTGCTCAGCACAACCTTCTTCTCGCTTCTGAAGTCCTGTCCGTGCCGATGATGCGCGGAGTTATTGCGCAGTAGCCGAAAATCTTATTTCGACTCAAATAGCCCCACGACCCAAATAGCCCCACCCTACCCTAAACAAAAAGACCGACAGATTTAAATCAGCCAAAATTATAAAACTTGGTTTTTATGTACGCTTGTCAGACATTATACTTATTTAATTTAACATTAAAATTAAACACGATACGCTCAAAAATTAATTACAAATATAAACACTTATCAATAATTGGTAAAACTATTTTTATCACTGAAAAAAATATTTCTCGTCACTCAAGATAAATAAGTTAACATTCTTTTATATATATGCTATAACTTTGATTGTGTTTATGTGATTTATTTTTATCATAAGTAATAATAACGGCCATAGGCCCACCTTGTTCTAAATAAACAAATTAACAGTATCAGCGATTTATTATAAGTAATTATAGCAATTACTAAAAATAGACAAATTATATTATATTTTACAAGAATAAATTTTTTTTATAAAACATAAGTAAAAAAAAGTTTCCAATAATTTGATCTAAACGTGCTACAAGCAATTACTTTTGTCGCGTGTACGTCGCATTATGTATCTCTACTACAGCAAGCAACATTACAATTGTCATGGCGAAACCATGGGTTTTTAATGCTGTAAAGCAAATTCTCTCAAGAATATCTAAGTTGCGATTATTTATTATGGCCATTAAAGTGTACGAAATATATTCTGGGATAGTTTCAGTATCATAAAGTTTCATTTGGCACATCGATACGCTTGGTACGTTCCCCGATGTTTACGAAAGTGAATATATACGAGTTAATGGTGCCAGACAAGGATCCGCCGTCTTAACGAAGACGAACTCACCGAAAGTGAGATCTGCGCATGCGCAGTAATTTGGTCATACACAGGTCACGGATAGGACACTAAAATCCGTTCCCTAAAAATAAAGGGCTGGCCATGTCCTATCAAAGGGTAGCACTTTGAATACGGCTAGGTTAGAGGTATAGCATATTTAACGCCTAAACCTTTAATCTTTGTGTCTTGGAATACGGGCCTAGTAGGCACTCCATTAACCTCGACCCCCTAGGCGCCAGGCGGTGGTCGGGACGACTCTATGAGCCTTTCAGCGTCGGAGATATCAGTTTATGCGCGCTGTACTTCTTTATTGTAAATGGAACAGCAATATTCATGCAAAATTACAGAGTGTAGCTTGGCTTCTGGGTTGTAGCCGTGTCCTTGACGAATAATTCACCGACGTTCCGGTCGACATTGCAGTCGCCATCATCAGGGAGCAGTTACCTACTGCTCCCTGATGATGGCGACTGCAATGTCGAACGGAACGTCGGTGAATTATTCACTAAGGACACGGCTACAACCCAGAAGCCAAACTACTTCAGACAATGGCCACGAAGGCCTGCAAACATGATTAAAATTACAGATATATGTAAATTTTTTACATTCACATGAAAACAACTGTCTCAATACAAAATCGTGTTGTCCCAGTATCTCCAATAGTTTAAGTTATTTGTAAACCGTTCCAATAATAGCCTTCCAGCATTAACTGCACACATTAATAGGTAAGCATGATAAAACAAAATAAAGTCAAATAATTGAATATTCGAATATCTTTTCCATGATTTAAAAACAATACGCTTGAATAAAACATCAATTAAAATATAAAATTTTGCGGGTTATTTTCGTAAGAAATACCCAGTATTATCTCTAAAACCGTATTTCATTAAATGGTAAAAATAACCAAAACCATGTGTTGTAAAAAGTTACAATATCTTTCTTGTAGTATTACAAACTATTTCTTGGCAAACTGGTTTCGAAAGTGATCTTTTGTAAATGTACAGAAAAATGTTTCTGTTTGGTAGTTAAAAAGATCAGCAAGTGGTGTGCTGTCTTCAAGTTTCTGCTCACCATATTTTGTATCTCATATAGAATTTTTAAGACATGAGCTTAAGAGATGAAGTGTGAGAACACCAGCATCGAGAAATCACTTGTGTGCTAAGTTGCTGTTCATAAACACATCTCGTGTCACAACTGTGCGTGGTCCTGTAAAGCTGTGGGTGGTCCTGTGAAGCTGTGGGTGGTCCTGTGAAGCTGTGCGTGGTCCTGTGAAGCTGTGCGTGGTCCTGTGAAGCTGTGCGTGGTCCTGTGAAACTGTGCGCGTCACGTGACGGCTCAGGAAGACGTGGCCCGAAGAGGATCTAAAGGAAATCACGGAACTTCGAAAACAGTATTTGAGAGCGAAATAAACAAACCAGTAAAAAATTCTTGACTAAACTTACTCCACCACAAAGAAAAAGAAAAATTTTAATACCACTGTAAAATATATAGGCCTATGTCTATAAAGAACTTTCCCAAAATTTTTTTGGTAGCAGCTAAATGTTTTGTAGTTTTAAAAATAATCTTTATTAGTGACAGCAAAAATTTTCTGTTGCTAACAAGCCCTCTTGTGGACACTAAAAATTAATTTACAAGATCTATACTAACAAAAATAGTTCGTGGTGGTCGAAAAAAAAATTTCAGTTCGTCGAAAAGTGAACGTCCTAGTATACTGTGCTTGTGTCCATTATATATATAATTTCTGTGAACAACTGAAAGTACTTCTCGGTAAAAAAAAAATTGCTTTTTTTTCACGAAGGCCGATATAAATATAAACTACACAAATTGTAATGACACAAAGGAAAGGGACAGAGTTTTGGAATTTCGCATGGAGTAAAGTAATAGCAGATAAAAAAATATGTGCGACCAAGACGACAAGAGAATGAAGAAATAAGTTCAAATATGCACACAATTTAATTTGTAGACACACTAACGTACCGGAACTTGCATATGGAGACAATTTTATCCTCTCAGGGGATCGATCCTGTGATTCACTTGTTCTGAGGAGAGCAAGACTGGTTACCATAGAGCTGATACGGAAGCTAACCATGTTGTCTTGTAACCTAAGTTAGTAATACCCAGTGCAGTGTCTGAAGTGCTGCTTGTAACTATTCATGAATCTAGTCGTTCAGGGATCCTTGAAGTGGCGTGTGTTGGAGCGAGCTCATTTGAGTAAGCAAAAAACGATAGTTCACCTCCTCTACGGCGCGATGCCTGATGTACGAGGCCACTCTGATTGTGAGGGTAGGTACTGTCATCTCAAAAGTGTCTGAACATTGCAATTTTAAAATTATTTTAACTATTAATTTCTTTGATAACAATTTATGTAACATCAATTTAGATATAATAAGTTTACGATTCCTTTCATTTTTTTCTGTATTCGCACGTATATATAAAAATAAATAAAACCGCGATTTCTGCAAAAAATTAAAATTGATGTTTATTTTTCTATCAGAAAACTTTTTTGTGTACGGTTTCATATTTTCAGGCAGTTAATATATGGACTTTGTGACCTACAATATTAACTGTATACTTTACAAATGTGTAATTATACAGAGCCAGTATCACTTTCTTTGTATTACCTGACTGACTTTGACAATAGAATGTGTCATACATTTCATTATGAAAGTTAAGGTTCAAAGGACTGTTAATTCAGTAAAAAGAAAAATATTTCTCAATTATATTTTCCTGATAATTCTTAATACAAATTGCCAATTATTTTCCGGGATCACTGCACGTTTATTTGGTAACTTACTTGATAAATGTGTATAGTAATGAGCCGAATGCATCCAAAATTGGTAAATGGTTATTTTCTGCGCACAGCCTGGGGATGTTACATGAACGCGTCTGTTTGTCACTGCTGCTCACTAGACATCACTTATAGACAGTCGGTGAGGGGAGTAGAAGAGCGGATGATATTTTGTGAACTTAAAATCTAACTATCAACATAAAACATGAAGTAAAAAATAATACTATTTGCATAAACACGGATGACAGGGTTTCTACAGAGGTCAACGCTTGTCCTAAACAAGCTGTTGTGTGTGCTACCCCCACTGCACCCCACGATGTAGTGACACTTTTCTGTGCCCCTATACTATTTTATTGTGTTGAGTTCATGAACATCCACAGAATAATATGAAATTTACATTTATATTCTATGACTGGGGTCAAGAACTCGGGAAATGTTAGATCTACTAATATTCATGAAATATATATTTGCCAATATTAAACCACTATGAATATATGCCAAGCAATGACAATATATTATTTATATTTACCTGAAGGAAAATTAGCGTATTTAAACTATTTTGATACTTTTATTTAAATCGCAATTATATCATACACTAGCTAAACCCGGCCACGCTTTGCTGTGGCACAGTTTAATATTAATTCATTGTTTAATTTAATATTTTACTGTGCATGGCTGTGGAATGTAATAGAAGAAATAAAAATGTGTTTAGCTTAAATATTTTTATTGTAAAGCTAATGGAAGGACTACATTCCTTGTTTTCCCATTTTTTGCATAAACATATAGATCAGATGGTTTACCGACTCTGGAGCACCCGACATATAACTGTCCATGAGAGAAGCATTCATTTTCTAAATTCAAACCGCACACTTGCAAAGATTGTCCTTGTGCTTTATTGATGGTCATAGCGAACGCAAGGCGTATTGGAAATTGAAGTCGTTTGAACTCGAACGCCATATCTGTCGGAATAAGTGGCATTCGTGGAAGTAATACGTCTTCACCTTTATGAAGTCCAATCAAAATTGTTGCTTCAATAAGATTATCCATTAATTTTTTAACTACTAATCGTGTACCATTACATAATTTAGGCTGACAGATATTTCGAAGCAATATAATTGGCACACCAATTTTCAAATTCAAAATATGTGGTGGTAATCCTGGAACATCGAGTGAATTGAGAAATTCCGTTGGAAAGTTCACTGCTTCATTTTGGTGCACTACTGAATCAATAGATTTGTATGTCATTGTTTCACCTTCGATTCTGTTTATAATACTATTGTTCATATCGTGTACGTCAACATTTTTAGCCGCTAGAATGGCTCTTTCGCTCAACCATGCATGATTTTTGAATTTTGTTTCGATGTTTTGGAATACCTTGTCTACTAATTCCTCTTTTGAATCTACGATGTTGCATAAATCAGATGATAAGCTGATTTTTCCTGTTTCTGGATTTGTAGGTACAGTGCCGTTACCAACTTCAATTAATTGTCTTGAAAATATGACTGCTGTTGGATCGTTCTGAAGTTTAACTCGCATATTCGTGGTTAAATGCATTTTTTTTACTGTGCTCCAAAAATTTGAATATTTTAAGCAGGCATGCAATTCATCAGCAGGTGTTGAGCGAGGTATCACTGGGAGCGTTTGCCTGAAATCACCGGATAGTAACACCAACACTCCCCCAAATGGATCTGGATTATTTCGCAAATATTTCAGTGTATGGTCTAATGCTTCCAATGACTTTTTGTGAGCCATTGTACACTCATCCCATACAATGATTTTGCACGTCTGAAGAACTTTTCCCATTCCTGATGTTTTTGAAATGTTACATGTTGGACTCTCTGTGCATTGCATGTTTAGTGATAGTTTAAGAGCTGAATGCGCTGTTCTACCTCCTTCCATTAATGTTGCAGCAATACCCGAGGAAGCAAGAGATAATGCAATATGGCCATTTGAACGGATCGTAGCAAGGATTAAGGAAATTAAGAATGTTTTTCCAGTTCCACCTGGAGCATCCAAAAAGTACAATCCACCGGATTGGTTGGCCACAGCTTGTATGATAGTATTATATACTATATTTTGTTCTTGAAGGAGTCTCGGTGTATTTTCCTGGACGAACAGTTGTAAGTCATTTCTGTTGTATGATTGTTCTCTAAGTAGTTCTCTGTCAAATGTCGCATTGATGGACCGGTTCGGTGCCGTCACTCCCAATTGAGTCAACGACTTACCACATATTGTCAGACAAAGATCCTCAATGAATATCAGCGCTTCATTGTATACTTCTTCTGTGAAATCCAAGTCATGATTATTTGTTTCTTGGCGAATTTTGTACAGAATATCTTCAGCCATGTAGTCTTTGTATTTCTCCCACAATTGCGCTGGTTGTGATGGGAAACATGCGGACAAAATAGTTGCGAACAGCATACGTATTTGAGATGGATGAGAAGTAGCACATGAATCTTCAATTGACTTGTCCCGATGATCGTCATTTTCCAACAAATTAAGTGCCTCGCACGCACTCCGATACGTAGTATGTACTATTCCATTCACTGTTCGCAAGTGCATAAATGATGTTGGACCACGACATGTAATTAGAAGCAAACGTAAATAAAAGCATTCTGCATTGTTCGGATGTACAGTGTATATCCTTCCTAAAGCATTTGATGAAAATATTCCAGGTTGTCCAGTTACTGCCTTCCCTCTCTTTCTTCTTTCAAAATTCTTTTTGGTCACATTCCAAGTAAAATAAGTTGGAACATCTGCATACCTCAAAGATTTTGCAAAATCATCTGTTTGACATAAATGAAAAAATGCTGTTAATGTTGTGTTCGGTGGATTTATTGCAATGTCTTGTAGGTTTTTCTCTGTGAAATATACCCTTTGTCCGTTTTCGAGATGAACAGCAAGGTGAATGACAGTTGGATCCCTCTCATGGATTTGAAATCCTAACATGCGCCATACAGCTTCATTGCTGCTAATATATCTGCCGATTTGGTATTGTGAGATCTCATCTAAGTTACTTGTTGATGAAACTCCAAACACGGCCATGTCGCTGCCTTTGTTGACGT
Organism: Bacillus rossius redtenbacheri; assembly: GCF_032445375.1. Classification (NCBI taxonomy): domain Eukaryota; kingdom Metazoa; phylum Arthropoda; class Insecta; order Phasmatodea; family Bacillidae; genus Bacillus; species Bacillus rossius. The sequence goes on from NC_086337.1 coordinate 15,098,634, forward strand.
ATTTACAGATGTATTTTATGGATTTCACAGAATTGCAATACTCCACATTGATATGTGCTTTAAACGTTTTTGATAAAAGTGGCGAATATGGAACAACCCAACGATTATCAACTTCAATGTCATTTCCTCTCACTTTCATAACAATTGCTTTCCCATTGTCTTCTGTACTTCTTCGTCGATATAGTGGGTAACCATCACTGCCAGTGATTGTATCTTTTAAAAACTCTCGAGGATAACGTTTAGAGCATTTTACATCTATCATACATGGTGAATTTGTATTGATTGACCCACATGGTCCATGTATCATGTTCTTGGTCACAACATCATACAACTCATTGTCAGTTGTAGTATCTGGTATTTCAGCGGATATGACTTTATCGATTTCATTAGGCATGATCTTCATAGTAAGCCATATTAAAATGTGTGCATGTGGCAGTCCTCTTTTTTGCCACTCCACAGAGTACATCCAGCATTGTGTTTCTCCGAAAACGTGCAGTGAAGTGATGAAATTAATTAACATCTTTAGCTTTTGTTTGAAAACACGTGCTGTTATGTCGTGGCGATCAGCAGGAGATTTTCCAGGGAAAAGTAACTCTTTTATTTCATCCCATGCTGGATTACATGTAAATGTAATGAAAAGATCAGGACGACCATATTTTCGCACATATGTAAGAGCGTCCTGCGCATATTCGTGCATATGTCGTGGACTACCAGTATATGTTGCAGGCAATATTGTCATCTTGCCTATGTTACTTATATCACCATCATTTATAACAGCATCTCTCAAATGTACATATTCTTCTGATCTCAGCTTTGTTTGATTGAGCCTAATGAATAGTAGTCGTTCCGACTCTATTTTCGCGTACATGTCGACGATGTACTGGTGGAAGAGCAGACGGCATTTCAGAATATGGTTTTCTTCATTTTTACGTAACATAATTCTATAGGAATAATAATTCATAGAACTAACTTTTTTGTCAGTGTATTCGCCTGTGACTGTGTTTATCATTTTAATGTTAAAATGATAACCGTCTTGACCACTTGGAAACATAATTGGATATTGCAATGGATCGTAGCACCTATGAGTGTCAGCAATTCGTTGTAGTTGCTCATTTCTGCACTGCAAAACGATATCGCGATGATGAAATTCTTCTCCAACCATGACAATTGCTACCTCATCAATTGTTGGCGCATTATATCGTCTGACATGCTCACTTGCTGGTGTATAATCAGCATGAATAACAATTCTATGACTGTCTGATGGCATAAGATCAATCGCATTTTTGAACAATCGAATCAAACTATTATCGTCATGTAACAACTGTTGCAACGACTCAACAATGTCCCTTCTTACTCCAGCGTAGATTTGACATCGTGCATTCAACTGAGCACTTTGATCTCCCATGAAATATATTTGTAGAAATTTATGGTGATTATTGTGGAAAGGAAGTAAAGAACCAGCTTTGTGGTAAATTTGACCCTGAACTTTAAATGTCGGCATATAATGCTCCGTTATAATGTTAGCGCCAAATGAAGTCATCTGAAAACATGAATTATATTGTCGCGGGTTGAAATTTTGCAGGGTTGTTGAAATCAAATTTAGGGACTTTACTGACGGGACTCTGGGCTGGCTGCTCTGTTCACTCGTCAGCGCAAGTGGCGTGACCATGTAATTGGGGCACGGGGCCGGCGCGGAGCGCTGCGGGCTTGCAGAATTTTGTTTGTTTGTTTGGCCGCGCGCTGGCGCAGCCACGGGCCGCAGTTACTGGGGCGCGCTGTCGTAACAAGCCGCGCGGTGTGGCCTGCACATTGGGGTAGAGGGGGGGTAGTCTTCCCAGATGTTCTAGTTAGTTGTTTAGTAAATTTGACTTCAATAACGAGCTTTTGTTATGGTAGGCGCGGCAGGGCGCGCGAATTTAAGCGCAAGTGAGTGGTGACTCGGGGCTCACTCAGGCGGAGGCTATGCGTCTCACCTGTGGTCACGAGTTGTTAGTTCGTTCGTGATGTAGGAATTCAGGCTCACTCAGGCGGAGGCTATGCGTCTCACCTGTGGTCACGAGTTGTTAGTTCGTTCGTGATGTAGGAATTCAGGCTCACTCAGGCGGAGGCTATGCGTCTCACCTGTGGTCACGAGTTGTTAGTTCGTTCGTGATGTAGGAATTCAAGCTTTCGGGCGGAAGCTATGGCCGACGCCAGAGGCCACGAGTCGTTTAATTTAAGTTAGGTCATAATGTAGTCATCTTCAAGCTTTCGGGCGGAGGCAATGGCCCTTGTCACTAGTCGTTTAGTTATAATTTTTTTAAAATGTAATGTTCGTTCGGATTTTAAGGGCAGGAGAGGCCCCTACGTTAGTTTTAAGTAATCGATCAAGAAAGGCTTTTCGGAAAATGTGAGTATGGACTTATCTTTGTTTTAATTTTAAGTATTAATTATGATTTGAGGTATTCGGAAGGACTAGGGAAGTGTTTAGTGAAGTTCTCTCATTCTCTCTCTTGTAAGGTCGTTCAATCGTTAAGGAAGTAAAGAGATTATTGTTTTAAATTGTAATCCCGCTATTTAAATGTTCTTTAAAATGATGTTGAGTATTTGACTTTAAGAATAAAATAATTTTAATTAAGTATTATGTTATTTTGCAAAATCTCCTTAGTTCAGCTCTCACCAGACATCCTGTACGGGATGACGAACCTATGATCCTAGGTACAGTAAAGTATTTTATGAAGTTAAGACTAGTTGATGCCAAGCGAGTTGTTTCTATGTAAAGAGCTACGATTCTCGCCCCCCCCCCCTCTGAAGGTGGATCGTGACAGAAATGGCGGTGGCACCGGCTAGGTGCACGTGACAGAAATGGTGGAGGCGCCGGGTAGGTTCTATTTCTGGAGAGAGAGAGAGGTAGATTTTTATGTTTATTATTAAGTTAGTTTCAGCTTCTGATAGCAGGTTATTAAGAGTTTACTTGAGGAGAGGATTACGGAATTTAATCTAAGTGGAGGAAGTCTTTGAGATTTTTTTTTTGACGTAACAGATGTTTATTTGAGGATACTTGTAAGGATAAAGTTTATAGTGATAAGTTGTTTTAAGTCGTTGAATTTATTGTAGATTTATATCGGGGATTATTACGTGAGGAGAATACGTTATAAGTTAAATGCTTATTAGAGATAATGCAAGTGGTTTAATTTAATTGAAGTTCATTTTAAGATTGTAGGTTAAGAGAATTATAATTTAAAATAAAAATTTTTTGTCGTAAATAGGAATTATTTTCAAGTGAAGTTTGTTTTGTTTTCGTGCGCGTAGGAGACGAGACGTACGAATTAAATCAGTCGAGGGAAGGATAAACGTTAGAAAGGAATTAAAGAGAAAACGAGAGTTTATGTAAAAGAGAGTTATAGAAGTTATAGTGATGTTTTGTTTTAATTAGAAAAATGTTGAGAGTTGTTTCAGAACGACACGTCAGTGGACGTGGCAGAGTGAACACGTGACGGGGAGGTGCTGAGACCTAGCGGAGAACGGAGGAACCGCAAGCGAGGGTTGGCGCACCTGATGGAATTCGGTGACGTCACGGGCTCATACGGAGACGTGGACAGGCCGTGACCTTGTTTTGATCAGCTGTACGGTAACTTAGCGATAAGAAAATAGACTATTGGTTAAATAAATTTAAATTTAAGTGTGTTTTAGGAGAAGAGGAACTTTCAGTATGTAAGTAATTTATTTTAAGAAGTGTATGATGTATAGGCTAGAAGTGTTTCGTTGTAAGTTGTTTATGTTTTTGTTAGTTAAATTCTACCTCGGTTTTAAAAATATTTTTTTTGGGATTTGTAAACATTATTAAGGAGGTACACTATAAAATCGATAAGCATTGAGAAAACTGGGAAGGCTAGATTTTGTGTGTAGAGGGAATTTACTCCAAAAGAACAGAGAGACAAAATTAATGTTTTCATTAGGGCGAGGGACCCTAAGGTGAGGCGTTGTGTCCCTGGGAAGAAAGGGAATTGTAGCGCAGACCATAGGAGATGGGCTGACTACGGAATTAAGGGTCAGGAGAATCCTGAGAGTTGTGAGTAGTTTGGGGCAGGAGTTCCCCATGGTAGTACCGAAGTGGCTATCCTGTATGGGATAGGGTACCATTTCAATGAAGTTTGTTGGTGGGGTTAGAGCCCCCTGTGTAGTGGGCCTATAGCAGATAGGCACTACAGTGAAATTTTTGGTTATTTTGTGAGGTAAATTCCCTGGAGGTTAAGTAAGATTGGATTCAGTTAGGAAGGAGGGAAATGAGAAACATTGCTGTAGAGAGTTAGTGTACTTGCCTAATGTGAAATTGAATTTTACTAAATTAATTTAGGAGAAAGTTTTTTTCGGTAAATAAATAATAATGGAAGATAGCTAGATAATTAATTAATTTTTTTTGAGTAAGGTGTTTTAAGTAATGAAATAAAATAAGGTGAAGTAATTTGAATAATTGGGAAGGAGTTTCTTTAAGAGTTTAGATAATTGTTTTTGAATTTATTGAGATATTCAGCCAGTGAAGTTTGAGTGTGAGAGATACAGTGAGATTTTAAGGAAATCGGTTGTTTATTAATTAGGACAAATGAGATTTTATGATTAAGAGTCAGTAAGCATAGTTAAAATTTACGACATGATATTTGTTGACAGTTTACAGTTATTAAGGAGAAAACAGAGTAATCTATTTATTTTTATTTTAATGGTTTGAAGATAAGATTATGAATTTTTTTTGGAAGTTTCTTTGGCATGTTGGAATAATTTTTTTTGATTTTTAGAATTTACAGAGAAAATTTAATTGATTTACATTAGTTTGGAAGTATGGAGGTTTAGTGTTCGATTAGCCCTAACTTGATGGTCGGATCCCAAAAGAATGCCGTAAAACCGATAGCCAATTGAGAGGAATGCGGTAGGCGCTTGTGTAGAGAGGGGTTGTGGGAAAACTCCTTGGGACTGATGGCAGATCAGGGGCCCTAAATAGTGTGTGATGCTGTAAAACCAGTGCAGAGAAAGCCTGGTATGCTTAAATTTTTGGGCACAGGTTATGTAAACCTGGGGTTCCATGGGATTTAGTCATGTTAGCTGCTGTGAGACATTAAGATTTCCAGGCTCCATAGTAAATTCAATGTAAATTTTTGTTTTCTTAAAATAATAAATTTGTTTTTAATTTATTTGAGATATTTGATTTGGAACAGTGAATACAGACCCCGAGGAATAAGAGTTGTCATGCTGTGAGAGGAGAAGGTGGTAGGCCTAAAAGGGTACAGGCACCACAGAGGTTATGTGCATTGCATAATTTAAATATAAGGAAACTTGAGAATTTGAAATTTTGTTGTTGGGTTGTACACCCATAAGAAGAGTATAGGCAGAATTTTTATTGTTATGAGATGTCTAATTTAATTGAAAAGAAGAAAGTTTAAAGATGCAAGGTAACATTATTATTGTAATAATTGAAAGAGATTAAGAGGTAGAGAGAAATAGGCAGTTTTTGTTTGTAAGTACTAAAGTTTACATATAGAAATTTAGTAACTAAGAATGAATAATAAGTTAAGTCTAGTGTAAAAGTTTTTTTTAAGTTTGTTAAGTTAAGAGTCATAAGTAAATTTTTTTTGAGAGAGAATGTCTTTGATAGGAAGTATTAGAAACTTATGGGAATTTTAGGGTAACATAAATAATGTAGGTAATGAATAATAAATAGATGGTAGGTCTTAAGTTAGGATTAACATTTGAAGCAGAATTTAATTAAGAAGAAGGAAAATAAATAGGCCTAATGAAAAGAACAAAAAAGGATTTTATGGTAAAGCATTTTTTTTAAGTAATAAACAATGAATAATAATGTTGTTTCAGGGTAATGTGTACTAATAATACAATTGTTTTTTTTAGGACCAAAGAACAGGAATTATGTAATTTAAATTAACATGTATTTTTGAAACTGTTACAGATTCCTTAAGATGAGCTGAGCAGCAGTCCAGTTTACAAGATGACAAGAGTTCGAGAGACAAGATACAAGATCACTGAAACAAGAGCCAAGACTGAAGATTCAAGAGAAGAGAAAGCTGGCAGCCATGGACTTACAAGTGGAGATTAATAAGGTCATGTAAAGTTTTATTTTTTTTTATGGAAGACAGTAACTGGAGTTTTTTTTTGTTATAAACATTATTTACAGAACTTTTTAGGTTATAGTAATGTAATGGAACTAGTGAGTTGTGGTAGCTGTCAAAAAGAACTAATACCTTAAGTTTAATTTTTAAAGTTAATTTTCTTAATTTACAGAGGGATTAGTAGTTTTTTTTAAAACCTTATTTAGGTTGGAATTTAAATACAATAGCTTATTATAAATGTGTACGAACAGTTCAAGTTCACAGTACTGATAGGTAGGTCAGATGATCTTATTGATTTTGATGATTTGTTGTTTTGAGTTGATTTTTAAGTGTTGTGAATTAGACAATGAAATAGTTCTGAAAACTTAAATTATTTCAAGCTAAGAAATAGTAAAGTTAATTGTAACTCAAAGGACACCAGAATTTAATTTTTTTTTGAATTAGTAATGTTTGAAAATTTTATACTTTACAAGAAAGGTTATAAACAAACAGATCGGATGGAACAAGGATGCAGTAAATCACAATTTCATTTAGAATTATTGATTAGCTTTTGAGGTTATGAAGTAAAAGTAATTATAGTTTAAAAGTTTGAATAAAAAAAAATGTTTTTTTTTATTTTTTTGAAATAGAAAGTTTAAAAGTTAATTAGTCATGATCTAGGTGGGTGATGGGGTGGGAATTGGCCACTCTTTTTCCCTATAACCTCCCTAACATGGCCTTCTATTACAACTAACAGAAATAAAGAAGAAGAAAAATGAAGAATTATTAGTTAGAATGTTTCTTTCATGAAGATACCTGATGAACTTTTACTGTTTGGAAGAATAGAAGCAAGGTTAGTCAGATATTTTTACTCAGAAGAAGAAGAAGATAAAGCAGTTTTATGACTCGACAAGCCAGAGATTGGTGTTTCCCCTCTGCGCTTCTATTGACTACGTTGTTTACTCTCATGGGATAGCTGGTTCGGCACCATGGAGAGAGATTGGTGGGCATTGTGGTTGCCCCCAGAAGAAAAGAAGAGTAGAAGAGGTTATGGGTGGGCCATGTGAACTGACCTTCAACCCAGTTACTTCGTGGGGACTATTTGCTGTATAGAGAAGATCAAGACTCAAGAGTTAGGGAAAATCATTGGAGGTCATGTTTCCCTTCCTTAAGTTTTTCCTATCAAATTATTTGCCTGATTAGATTATGCTAAGGGTGGGATACTTTATGTTAGCAGTTGAATTAATTAATTTTATTTTTTTGTGTGTTTGCATCCTTGCCCATCGATTGCAGTTTAGTAGTTAGTTTTGTATTTGTCAGGCGTGATGGTAATGCCTGTTGATGATGTTTCAGAATTGTAATCTGTTCGTGATGAGGATGGCACAACTCCGAAGCAGATGTGGGGAGAAGTTGTGAGCTGCCCTGGAAGCCAGTCCAGTAGCTGTTGGAGTTGAGTGGTGTTTGCTGATGGCCAGCCCAGGGAGCTACTCTTCTCGACAACACTGACTTCGAGGAGTTGCACCAACCTTCACGAGATAAGAGTTTAATTAATTGAAACACTGTAAGGACACTTAATTTTTTTTGAAGAACGAAAGAAGTATGGTAATAAACGGAAACCGAAAAAAAAAAAAAAAATAATAATTATCAAGAATTTGCACATTGTTTAACGAATACTGAGAAACTAAGAACAGTAATTTAATTTGTAAAGAGAGCTTCACTAACAGAACAATTTTTTTTGAATTGAGAACTCGAGCCTCTGAAGGTTCCTGTGAGAACAAACCAGATAAAAGTTTTACATTTAATTTTATGAATACTTGTTGTTTTAAAATAAATCTTATGCAGAATCTAGATGTATGTTCAGACAGCAAGGAACTAAGAAAATTATTATTTTTGTGAAATGAGGAATTTATAGTTATGGTTTAATGGAAAAAGACAATTTGTAATTTTGAGGTAGCTCGATGGGGCTCGAGCTCTGTGAGGGGAGGGTTATGTCGCGGGTTGAAATTTTGCAGGGTTGTTGAAATCAAATTTAGGGACTTTACTGACGGGACTCTGGGCTGGCTGCTCTGTTCACTCGTCAGCGCAAGTGGCGTGACCATGTAATTGGGGCACGGGGCCGGCGCGGAGCGCTGCGGGCTTGCAGAATTTTGTTTGTTTGTTTGGCCGCGCGCTGGCGCAGCCACGGGCCGCAGTTACTGGGGCGCGCTGTCGTAACAAGCCGCGCGGTGTGGCCTGCACATTGGGGTAGAGGGGGGGTAGTCTTCCCAGATGTTCTAGTTAGTTGTTTAGTAAATTTGACTTCAATAACGAGCTTTTGTTATGGTAGGCGCGGCAGGGCGCGCGAATTTAAGCGCAAGTGAGTGGTGACTCGGGGCTCACTCAGGCGGAGGCTATGCGTCTCACCTGTGGTCACGAGTTGTTAGTTCGTTCGTGATGTAGGAATTCAGGCTCACTCAGGCGGAGGCTATGCGTCTCACCTGTGGTCACGAGTTGTTAGTTCGTTCGTGATGTAGGAATTCAGGCTCACTCAGGCGGAGGCTATGCGTCTCACCTGTGGTCACGAGTTGTTAGTTCGTTCGTGATGTAGGAATTCAGGCTCACTCAGGCGGAGGCTATGCGTCTCACCTGTGGTCACGAGTTGTTAGTTCGTTCGTGATGTAGGAATTCAAGCTTTCGGGCGGAAGCTATGGCCGACGCCAGAGGCCACGAGTCGTTTAATTTAAGTTAGGTCATAATGTAGTCATCTTCAAGCTTTCGGGCGGAGGCAATGGCCCTTGTCACTAGTCGTTTAGTTATAATTTTTTTAAAATGTAATGTTCGTTCGGATTTTAAGGGCAGGAGAGGCCCCTACGTTAGTTTTAAGTAATCGATCAAGAAAGGCTTTTCGGAAAATGTGAGTATGGACTTATCTTTGTTTTAATTTTAAGTATTAATTATGATTTGAGGTATTCGGAAGGACTAGGGAAGTGTTTAGTGAAGTTCTCTCATTCTCTCTCTTGTAAGGTCGTTCAATCGTTAAGGAAGTAAAGAGATTATTGTTTTAAATTGTAATCCCGCTATTTAAATGTTCTTTAAAATGATGTTGAGTATTTGACTTTAAGAATAAAATAATTTTAATTAAGTATTATGTTATTTTGCAAAATCTCCTTAGTTCAGCTCTCACCAGACATCCTGTACGGGATGACGAACCTATGATCCTAGGTACAGTAAAGTATTTTATGAAGTTAAGACTAGTTGATGCCAAGCGAGTTGTTTCTATGTAAAGAGCTACGATTCTCGCCCCCCCCCTCTGAAGGTGGATCGTGACAGAAATGGCGGTGGCACCGGCTAGGTGCACGTGACAATATTTTCTAATATTTTGGAGAAAATGTTTAGAATCATCAGTAATTCCATTTAACAAATTTTTCAGTGGTTCTTTTGGCTGTTCAAGTTCAGGTAGCTTCACTTTACCGCTTGCACAACACATTCCTGGAGTTTCTCCTTTGAATTTAATTGCTCTGCAATGAGGACAAACTTTATCCATTTTTCCGATTTGAACAAATGTACATGAGGTATTGTATTGTATATCCGGTTCATATGAAAAAGCCATTCGGTGGTATGAAGCTTGGTTATTTAGATGTTGTAACTGCATTCGTCTTCGCCGTTGATCTATTTCTTCTTGGCGTTGTTGAGACGAATATGCTGCTCTTCTTCTTCTCGCTTCTTCTCGTAAGAGTTGAAGTCTCTCTTCCCTTTGATCGGCCAATTCTTCTGCTCGCCTTTGAATACTTCGTTCTCTAAGATGTTCATTATATTCTAAACGTTGTTGATCAGTGCGATTTGATAATCTCTGACGCTCTGCGTTTGCACGTCGAGTATGGCGGCCAATGTTTGAACGTGGGCGAGGCATCACACGAACGGTGATGAACTGTAAAAAATGACAATATAAATTAACCATAACAATTATTTTATAACTCATTCATTAGATATTCATAATTTTTAACGCTAATAAATAAACTCTAATTTTTTGGCATTTCTTAAGTAAAAATATACAATTTTTATCCCATTTTTACGTTAATATTTTTAATATTGTAATTAAAATTAATATTTGTATGTACAAAATGAGGAGTGGACGTAGTTATAAAATAATATTCATGGATTTTATTTTTTAAATCTTAAATTTTTTCTTAATACAATGAAATATTAGTTCTGTAATTATTGTTCCGTTCATAATTGTTTACACAGAATGAATTGAAAAAAAATTAAGTCAATTTATATAAAACCTTCTATGAAAGTTATACTGACTGTTTCATTGATAAAATTACTAAGAAATATATAAAAAAATATAAGTTTTAAAAGCGAATAAAAATTTATAATTAACCAAAATAAACTCAAAATAAACAAATGTATACTTTTAAAACATGTAATTAAATTAATTAAAATGTGAAGTTTTTATTGTAAACAAATAAATATGAAAAACACATTTCCAGTGTCACATGCTGTGCGATGCCCAGAAACATAAAACTTCTGCAATATTTTATGAGAAAAAGCAGCTAATAATAGGGTAGCTCAACTCACAACGATAGAATATGGTTAAGTGTCGAAAAACGTGTCTTAGTTAATATATATACTTTAAGAGGATTTTTCGGCCTTGACAATTTTCGCACAACACAGAAAACACGATTTTTCATACTTTGGCACCATAAGGTTTAATGATAGTAGCCTACATAATTCATATTTCTAGTGAAAAAATAAAGTTAAATTATTTCCAAGATAAAAAAACTATATGAATACAAAATTCTGAAAATAGTGTTTCATTAAATCACAATTTTTTTATAAAACATAAGTTTACTCACTTTACAGATGAAATCCAACCAATTCCATTCTTTAATTAAATATTTATAAATGATACCATACACATAAACTGGTCACAGTGACACATTTTGTGCTTAATCAATATTTGGCTTATTAGAAAACAAAACAAAAGTGTTAAAAGATTATTGTTGGAAAAATCAACAAACACATTTTGCTATGACAACAGGGTTGATATGACAACCGGTTTGATATATCAACAATTATCATAACAACGTACGTGATTATAACAAATTATAATAGCAATATATAAGATATAAGCTATAAGATAAGAATTATTTAATTTTCAAATGTATTGTACGAAATGTATTTTTTAATTTAAACGTATTTTTATCAATAGAGTCTAAAGAATATACTTTCAAATTAAATAAAGTTTTTTATTCTTTCTTGATATATATATATATATATATATATATATATATATATATATATCTATATATACATATTTGTGTAAATTATAGTCGTCAAGGCACAATGGTCGAGTAGCCTGATGTGCTTGAACTTCGACAATATGGTACAGCATCGTCGAGCGTGGTCACAACTAAATTGGGTGACCATGATATTTAGTTATAGAAACTTTTTTTTTCCGACTTTTCCGGTGGATTTTCCCAAACTTTTATTTCATATAAACACTCTTCTGTTAAGATGCAATGTTCTGTAAAAATTTCAATCCAAACCATCGTATACTTTCCGAGTTTTGCGGCCAAATACATACGGAAGCTAAATTTTTATATATATATAGATATACCATCATACGTTCCGAACATACACAATAGACTGAAAAATACAATGAATATAAAATTTACTAAAATATGAAGTATTTGTTTCTGTGATAACGTTACCTGTAACGCTATGGTTCAATAGCACATAAGCAAGTCCATTATATATGTATATCTGTCCAGTAACCAAAGTACTAATAAATCATGTAGCTTAACTTGACAAATAAAATTGTTTTCCACTAAATTTATTTAGAACGAGTAGGTTAGTATGTCTCAATCTTAAAATGAATATTAAAGATTCATAAATTTTTCAGCCCAGCTTTCGGTCGTTTTACACAAGACATTTCGGAGGAATTCCAGGAATTAATTGAGTTGGAGACTATGAAGTCAATATCCCACATTAAAGTTCACTATGGTATTATTGCATATGTTAAGTAGTGAAAATTATATCTAACAAACAAATCATGTTAGTCGTTTCATTTCAATGAATTATTTTGTATTTTTATATATTACAACGCTTTCAATAAGTTTATTATTCTTTAACAATGTGTAGTCAAATATCAAAAATGTTATGATTAATTTTATAATTACAATTTCAGATGTTTATCACAACACCTTAATTTCACTTAAGTATGCTTATTTAGCATATCGTAGGCCCCTTCTGAATATGACAGTTAATTACATAATCAAAATCATATCATAAATCTGAGGAAATTTCGCATATGGCTGACATATTCACATAATGAAAAATTAGTCAGCCATCCTACTAAAAGTTCCAATAATTTTCTATAATCCTCAGTTCAAAAGCAAAATTTATATAACAAGGGACCGGATTATATGTGACATAAAAAGCTTGAAATATGCATGCAAATATGCATGAAAAATGCTTTAAATATGCATGAAATAAACATGAAAAGTGTCAAAATATGTAACCTTAAATAATAAAAAAATAGTAGTCTTTAGTTTTTTTATACTTCAAAAACACATATAATTAGTAAGATATCGACAGTAAATTAACAATAATTATTTAACATTTTGTATTCTTGTAGACGTTAAAAATCAGGTACTGTTCCAAATGTTCGTTACTTAAATTGTGCCTTCGATCATTTGAGATATTTTTATAAGTGGAAAAAGACCGTTCCACATTCACTGAGGTAACCGCGCAGTATTTAAATTTGGGTGCTATGTTGTTTCTGGCAAAGGTTCACTGGTCACATTAATAAAACTACCAATTTGACACAAAGGTTCAAACCCTGGGTTTTTGCTCAAAAAGTTATCAAAATTTTCTTTAATTTAACACGGGGACACACTTGGCAATGTGGAGTTCATTTGACGGATTTTATTCATTAACTGAACTGGTTCAGTCAACGCCAAACCTTGAGTTTCAAACTTTTTAATGCTCGCAGGTATATGAGAAAAGTGTGTGCTAATCACTGCTGTGTGTTTTTGACGTGACGTCTAATAAATCGATGAACGCCGGCTGCACGCACGAAAAAGTGTCCCGTTACGCACATTGTTCCGTTACGCTGTGTCCCGTTACGCTCATTGTACGCTTGCGCTGCATATATCTCTCTTCCACTCGATTGGCCTATGCGTCCGAGGAGAAGAAAGACAGCGGCAGCACACAACTCACATCTACAAGTGAACTGTTTCGTCGACTGTTTATAAAGTTAAGTGAAAAGTTAATGTGGTTTTCATTGCTTATTACAACAACAATAATTTCGGCAATAAAGGTTAATTTATTATTCTTGCATTTTAAAAATCTGATTACTAGTATAATTTCAAGTATTTATTCTTTTATTATTAAAATAAAAATGATTCAATTTTATTCATAAAATTATGCAATCATTTCATCAATGTTTTGTAATGACGTTGTCACGTTAAACTATCGTCCGTAAACCGACTTTACAGACAACCAATTTTTTTAAATACCGTAATCGTTGAATGCTTCCTTAGACTGACCAATGGCCGTAGCCTCTGCAATATCGAAGTCATTTAGTACACTTTTGATGTCCTCGTAATGTTCGTTGTAAAATAGTACAGCTTCGATCCATGTACCCCATCGAGTAACCACTGGTTCAGGAGGTAAAGGGATATTTGGCAGTTTTTCTTTATAAGCCTTAATGCGAGCAGGTGCCTTAAGTAACACATTTATTGTTGACGAAATCAGTTTGTTTACATTTCCAAACGTGGATCTTACTTCTCCAGTGAGTCTATGTACTCCACGAGCAAAGTATGTCACATGAATCAAATTGGGATAAAATACTTGAAGAGCTTTGGCTGCCTTGATCATAGAGATCTGAAAGAAATATAAACACTCTTTTATCTGCAGAAGCTTCAGGAAATATATATTTTTAATACCCTCATTCACAAATCTTGCGATTGTTGAATGATTTGTCTTTTCAAGTTCTTTGTAGGCCACCAGATAGGAAGCAGAAAGCTCTAGTCTTAATGAACCGACAATTAAATTCGCAATGGCCACAACTATCGCTAGTTTCATCAGCTGAAATCCAAATAATGCTATCCAGGAGTTCATTGTGTATTTCTTCCACAACATGTAGGTAAATTGTTAGTATGTAATGTTTACGCAAATTTGATTCTTCTGGTATATTTTTATTCAAGCAATATTTTCGCAGAAAATTTTTTAATGTAGAATTTGTAAGTATATGAAGAGGAATATTACTCGCAAGCAATGCTTCACAACCTAAATCCATACTAAAGAGGTTTTTTTGTTTGTCTTCTGAAGTAGAATTACTGCTACTTGCCACTGTTATAAGTTGTTGTTTGTTGTTTTTAATCCCGTGACATGCGAGTCAATTTGAAATTTTTTTGCACATAGAATATTTTTCTCACAAACTCGACAATATAAAACACTTCCGTCGCATGTAAATATTTTAGGATAGTCGGCTATCCATGAGAAAATACTTTTATTTTTTTCGGGTGGCATGGTTCACTTTAAACTTTGCACAAACAAATAAAACACTACACAAATGCGATTATAGTGCGTCAACAATACATGCGTAATTTAATTGCCTAGTGATAAAGGTGTAAGGTTATATAACAAACTTTGAACAGTTGAATCCCAGAGGTTTGTGTTCTGAAAACAATTGACTGGCGCGACTAACCTCGAGTAATATAATCCTACCAAAACAACAGACGGGCGGGTACTAAGTGCGCTCGAAGGACCGCGAGGCTAATCGACATGGCCAGCTACAAAGTAAGATTTTTATTTGTTCATTGTCAATCATTAACTATCCTACCCAGAACTATTGCAAATATAGCGAGATTTTAGGTAAAATATGCAGTAACCAATAGGCTAAATATGCGAATGCACATGCAAATATGGAATTGAATATAATCCGGTCTCTACATATAACATTTAAATTTGCAATACTATCCTTTCTAAAATTAAACAGTAATACAGTAATTACAGTTCTTGCTGGTCATAATTTCAGTTAACTCAATTTAAACTCAGTTTCAATATACAAAGACTGAAATAAGCACAGATATCGTAATTCCAAAGAGAATGAAGGGCTAATAAAGTGCTATTAAAGATAATTGTCTTTCCTTCTGGTGTTAAAATACAGATATAAATAAAAATGTTTATTCTCTACGCCTGTCGACGTACACTGTAAATTTGTTGACATTAATAATGTTATTGCAAACCTGTAAATGGAAACTAGAGTCAAAAATACCAATACATTGTATGCCATTTTTCACAAATCTGTAAGGAGGAATTAATTTTATTACCTGAATTTATAACAGATTTTTTCAGTAAAAGAATTGGCCAATCGTGAATTTTAAGACTTGACTAACTGACATGTACGTAACAACGTTCTTAGAGACATACATCTACGAACCTATTTATACATGTATGTAATTGGCGTTTTGGTAAAACAATGCTAGTAAATAGAAGCAAAATTGTTTTTTTTATAGCACAAAAGTTTTTAATACGTACAAATATTGCCTCAGTGTGTTTGCATTTCACATTTAATTTAATTTTTTTTGTAGTCACAAGAGATGCTACGCTTTTCGCATTACATTTTAAAAGGAATTTCACCTGCCCCTCTCATTTGCTTCTCTGTATTCTTGAATGCATCTGTTTACAACATGGGAGTATTGTTACGCAACTAAACGCTTCTTGCGTGTCGGGGCAAGAATAGAATTCTTAATTATCCGGTATTATCCGCAAGTTTCTTTCATGGGGTAGAATAAAGTAAAGTATTATTCTATCTCGTTTCGCTTTCATCAGCCCGCCCCTGCGTCAAGAGACGAGAAAATGAATATTAATTGTTCTTTGATAAAAAAACCCAGCTAGTATGTAGAGTTTGTGATGATGTAAAACAGGTTTTTTTTAGTATTCGTTACTAGATTATCGGATTTATAAAAGTTTTTTTCAGCATTCTTGGATATTAATATATATATATATATATATATATACACACACACACACACACACACACACACTTAAACGACAAAACAATAAATTCTTAATATAAAACATATCACTGCTGTTGTATTTTTTTCCGCGTGAATGACTAACAGTTTTTCTCATGAAGTATGGTTATTTTAAACGTGAAACAATCTTAAACAAATGAAGAACTAACCAAATTAAAAGAATGCCAACAATTAATTTATTCAGATATTACAAAAGTAAAAATTTAATATTGGGAGTGTGGATACGTACATTCTATAAACGATTGCCAGAGACGTGTGTGAATGATAAAAACAAAATGTGGGTGAATATTTCAGTAGTCACCAGTGATGTGAATTATCTAACCACGATAATGAGAAAAATCATGTGATCTCATGTTGTAAACACATTTATTATACGTAACTCGATTTCAAAATTCAACGTTGTATTCTTTAAAATAATGACGATCGTGATAAATATTCACAAATTGCGTTTTCAATTACATTTCTGTACGCGAATCACACGAAGCTTCCGCACATGCCGCTAGAATTCGCTGCCGGAGCAGCTACGTAGACAATTTAATCATTCGATTTTCAAAACGAAAGTTTCAACTATATAATAAACCGGATCCGATAAAAGCAAAAAAAAAAACCTTAAAAAATATTTAAACCCCGGATTTGACCCGGGTTTTCATCAAATAATTTTACTAAAACACTCATCTTGTTAAAATAAATGAAAGTTAACACTATAAAGTTTCCCTTTGTCTTTGCGAACTTTGGTTCGCGCAATCCGCCACAGATGGCAGCACCGAGGTTGTTAAACATTTCCGTTCCTCGACTTCCGTCGCATTCACGAAATTTCTCCCACCAATGAAGTTTTTGAGAGCTAAGATGTTACACATTAAAAAAACTAACAGAAATAATCAAAATATGATTTCGTTACCAACAATTATATTAATTACACCTGAATAAAGGCTTATTTGGTTATGTTTATTGATAGGGAAATTATTTAGGAAATGTATTATGATTAGTACACTAAGTAGAATCTTAAAGAAGACAAGAAAAACAGTGCCGCTATTCGTATACATGCGATTAGCGTGCTCTCCCTTAAGAATTGTCAAATATTGTTTAGCAGTAATATCGTTCGTGTCGCACTTAGTAACCAATGTTGTTTTGGTAGTATACCCCTTTCCTCACCACACACACACACACACATTGAAAGATAGGCAAACTAACAATATTCTGTTCACTTGTGCAAACTTCGCTACCACAGCCACAATAAATACACGCTCGATGTTTCCGGCAGTTCGAACTAGTGATTTTTCACTGCGAGCTACCTACACTAGGTCAGACCAATACACGAGTTTGTAACCTCATGTCGTTTTTAGTTCACCATCAGGTATGCCACAAGCAGTAGCGTCAACATCCAATTTTTGTCTTCCCAATGTTTTTGGCAAGCCTACTGATCCTCTTGAAAATATGCTAAAAGATTTCCCGGCCACTGATGGTATGAACGTACCAAAATGTTTAGATTTTCTCAAACATATTGTCAAATTGTGGCAAAGCAACACTAGTCAAGAAACACAACTGTTAGAGTTTTTTTTATCCTTTCACATTTGGTCCTTTGAATGAACGGACACGATTGGCTATTACCCAAAATATGTGTTTTGATGATCATCACGAAGACATTCTCAGTTGTTTTTGTGCCTTCCAGGTGGCTAACGAACTTACAACTGAATTATTTTAATCGTTTGCGAATTAGGTTAAGGAAGCTGCAGCAATTTTTCGTCTGCAAGTAACAGAACAGGAAAAAGTTAACACCATCTTAGATCCAGACTAGTTTTCTCAAACACACCGTCTACGTTTTCTGAACTTGACCGCATTTGCATTAATTATCAAAATGTCAGATTTGCTGACCATCAAAGAAATATAAAATTCTCTCATTTTTCAGGTAATCAGCAGCCTAAGTATTTTTCTAATTCATGTCATACAACACAGTTAAACCTTAACTATGATAATCGCAAGCCATCCTGGCAAAAACAACCAAGAACGCCAGTAAATTAGGATAGATAACCTCAAAGTATTTTTTGCAAATTTTGCAAATCATGTTGTCAGTAATTGCAGAATTCTAGAGCAAAAAAAAACGTCCTACGCAGGGACAAAGAGTGAACGGCTTTCCCTGAAAACCTAACCCAACAAGTAACTCAAAATAAATGCTCACTTTCTTCGACAAATCAAATCAGCAATTTTCTTTCAAAAATATTTTGTAATTCAAACTCCCTGTAAGCATATTCCAGATCTGCCATTTAATGTTAGTTCCGCTAATTTCGTAAGAATAAATCCTTGTAAATCCAAGTAAAATGTACTATTTTTTAACCTAATAGTTTCACAACAAACTATGGGTAAGACATCATTTGAAGCAGTGTAACACTTAAAATCACCAGTTACAATTGATTTGACCAGATTTACCTATTTTATTTTTATGAACAAATTATGTGAATTAATGGAACGTGTGGAACCTGAATATACGAGGGCTTGCACGTTCCAATTGCACGTTCCAACAGCTGTTGTGTGGCATATTCTCGACTTTGTTTATCTTATTTAAT
Source organism: Bacillus rossius redtenbacheri (assembly GCF_032445375.1). Taxonomy (NCBI): domain Eukaryota; kingdom Metazoa; phylum Arthropoda; class Insecta; order Phasmatodea; family Bacillidae; genus Bacillus; species Bacillus rossius. The sequence continues at coordinate 15,117,297 of NC_086337.1, forward strand.
TCTTTTTTGCTAACTGGTCTCCATATTTTAAATTTTGTTTAATGTATTTATTGTCCTTTTTATGTCTTAAATTTGTATGTTTTAACCTTATATTTTGTAGCAGTGTGATGACACTATACTTTTATTGTAACTTCACTGAAACATCAGTGTAGCTAATTTTGTTATTTACATAATAACTTCAAATGATTTTAATCTAACCTCAAGAATTCTATAGACAAAGAACTTTACAAAATATGTTATTGTTAAGAAAACATCTAGATAATAAATTATTTGTTGTGTTCGTTTAGGAATGGTTTCTTTGCTCCAAGTGCAGAAGCGCTGTAGGTACAGTCTTTCTGAGCTATTATCTATGTCCTTCTTGGTTTAATGCCAAGGTCAGAACGACCTTCTTCTTGTAACCTCGCCATGACGCAGCTTCTCATTTTTGTAAGCCGTCTTTAATTTCAGCATTATGATGCTATAAAGCGTTGTTTGCCGCCGCAAGAGCGGTGCCTGTTACCGGCCGCGTGACGCGGTTCACTGAGTGAGTACCTGTCAGCTGTCTGGAGCTCGAGGAGTGTCCTCAGCTTCCCAGCGGCCATGAGACCGCGCCGTCTCTGGAAAGCTTTCATCTCACATATATTTGGCATGTGAAATTCACTTCGGCAAAACACAGCAAAATAAACTTTCGTTATGTGAACTAAATTTTATTTTGTTTACCGCCGGACTGCAACCTCTAAATTACTTACGTTAATTAATTAAATTAATAATAAAAAAGGTTTTATATTTACAAATATTGTGTTAAGTGCCAATTAAATGTAAAAGTTATTTTCATGGGGCTCCAATGATTATAAACAAGTATAAGATAAGTTTTAACTGTTTTCTTAAAAATGTTAACAATTTTAAAGAAATGAATTTATAATACTCTGTAAAAAAGATACTCTTGTTGAAATATTGTTAAATGCTATCATGGTTAAGGAATTTTATATATATGAATTTATAAAATAGTTCTAATAATGCTTTCATGGTTTTAAAGTATTTACTGTTGTTTTGATTTTAAATGTGCATGACCATTCAGTCTTTTCTGTCTTCAAATAACCCTTTCACCAAAACTAAGATTTTATTGAGCTTCGATCTTTGGAGGCATTCCCTAATAGTTCACGTCTAGTAAATTCTTTTTCAGTAAGTGTAAGCGGTAGAGTGGAATAATGCAATGTGTGAAGCAAGAGTTTATGGTGGAGAAATTACATTTTTTATTACTGTATATTTGATAGAATATTAACGTATAGATATTTAATTTATTATTTTAAGATTAGATACATATTAACCAAAAACTTTAAATGAAAACTCTTAGGTACAAACCCGAAAAATAATTATTAATCGTCTTTGTTTAGCGCGAAACGAGTTAAATTTAAAGTGAAGATTCCCGTTGTATGCTAATAAATTGTTCTCTGTATTTACATGAGTGTATTTGGGTTACAGGAATATGGTATTTGTCTTTTAATTATAATTTTTATATGTATGAATTGCATTTAAGATCAACATAAACCTTTTATGGTTACTAGGCAAATACGTACCTACCTTAAACATTGAAACATTTAATGAAAAAGTGTTTGAAAGTTAAAAATATGAAACCTAAAGTTTACTATGTTTTTTAAACATATTTATAGAGATATTATAGTAGAGATAAATTACTGTCTGCAGATTTATTTCAGTGGTTAGGATGACATCACGGTGTTGTATTCTGCTGTGTGAGAATATTTTTCGTTCCGCTTCAACAAATTGAATTTTTTATTCTTAAACCTGATTTAGTACTCATTTTCATCCAAAAAATAAAGACTGAAAAAAAAATTAGCAGCTTTTTATTATAAGAGACAGTAGATAAGAATATTGACTTTAGATTGTCCACTTCCGGTAATCTCGCATGACAAAATAAAACCTTTTAAATTATTTGTTTGAATAAAAATGAAGTATTTAGAGCATAATTTAAAACAAAATAAAGTTTAAAAATCTGCCTTGAAAATATTAATTATCTTATTAACGACAAAAATTATAGCAATAAACAATATCTAAGTATCATGATAAAGCTAGGCAGGAAAAGTAAACACTAACTAGGCTAGGTAACGTAAAGAAAAACCCTTTAAAGTCTTTATTTGTTTGAATAAAAATGAAATATTCTTAATTTCTTATCAAAAAAACTATATCGGAATATATTTAAATTCATAAAACTATTTCCTCTGAGATACAACTCCTTGACCTAATCCACTTAGGTATTTTTGTACCTTACACGAATGAGGTGAGAGAACCGTATTTTATTAACAGTATGTAGGCCTACGTACTAGAATAATAGGTAAGTTAACAGATAAAACGTATATATATATATATTAAAATTAACTTTAAGAATAATGTAAGTAGACCCTAAATAGTGAATGCGTGAATATCCAGCTTATACGTAACTGTTGCCACCACGCCTCCAAGCCACCATGTCTGAAGTCAGGTACCGACAGACCAGCAGCAGTCGGGCTCTCCCGATCAGCGGCCAGCGAGAACTGAGACGCCACACGCAACTTAGAATACCAAATACGTGGAATCTTCAAATAATCGTCATTTTACGATAGCGAACCTGTAATAACCTCCCAAGTAGTTGACCCAGCGATCGGGTGGAAGTGTGGAAGTGTGGAAGTGTGGAAGTGTGGAAGTGTGGAAGTGTGGAAGTGTGGAAGTGTGGAAGTGAGGTGTCTCGTCCATCCCTCGCAAGCTGTCCGCTGGAAGGTGAAGTTCTGTTCACTCGCTCCAGACAGTTCGCTCCGTCAGAGGTGAGGTTAGCTATTGTTAGAGACCGGAAAATTTCGCGGATTCATTTCACGATACGCTAGAATCCAAACAACTGTACCTTTATATTGCTTCTGTGATTGGCTTACAGCTTATCTGAAGGACTTTGAGCCAATGGAAAACCTTTAACCAAAAAAGTATCGAATCGCAAGCGTCCCAGTTGACAGGTCTCACGAGTCAGTAGCCAATGGGCAGGTGGCATTTGCCTGAGTGTGTAGGGGGTTGTGGAGTCTATCCTAGAGTTCATCGAAAGCGCGAATTTTTCCAGTCTCTAGCTATTGTGTTTGACGGTATGTGTGAAATAGATAGATAGAGAGACTGAGAGAGAGACTGAGAGAGAGAGAGACTGAGAGAGAGAGACTGAGAGAGACGTCCTAGAGGAGACCACGAACTGAACTCGCTGTGCTGTGAGACCACAAGGATCGTGTTTTCAACTGCGGGTGTTTCGAGTACAGGCTTCGTGTGTGGACAGAGCGAGTTTGTCGTTTATCGTCGTGACGGACACCTGCCTGCTGATGGCTACCGAGACAGGCGTCATCGGCGCTGGAGTACTCGTCGAGCGAGTAAGTGGGCTTGGAAGAAGGAACTACTAGCTCGGCAACTCGTCTCGTCCATCGTCGCCCGACCTGCTGTGGCTGCAAGGCGAGTAACCACATGCGATGTTGCCGGGAACTCAGGCAGCGGTTGGTTACACGCTGTAAAGCCTTCTACAAATAACCATTTGCATTAATTTATATTTTCACTTGTTACACGAATTTTTTAATTAGCAGTACATCATATGTTACTTAAAGTCATTCATTTTTGTAAACAGAGTTACTGTTTTGTTATTCTTAATATTTTTAAATAACATTTTTACTTTTTTCAATTTAAACGCGAGCCTGAATGGTTAGCTTCCTTTCCTGATGTTTAAAGTGGCCTACTTGTTTTGCGATTCGAGTTATTGAAATGGTTTGTCTTAATGCTTTTTTGGCATGGTCAGTGTGTGTTTACAGCTTTGGTTCAGAACGCTCAGAATTTTGGTAATTTTAATTGATTTTCAATTTTCCTGTTTTAAAGAGATATGCCAAGGCTCTTTGTAACGAGTTTTTATGTGAGAATTTCATTATATTTGTTTGTTTATTTGTTCACAGACCCCCAGTACTTGTGACCTCAGAACTATAGAGATATAAAGCTTGTATATTTTTGCCTTGTATCAAATAAATATTGTCATTTCTTACGCCACCCGTAAATTTCTCAAGTACTTGGTCACCCGTTCCTTCCGACGTTTCAATCATCTCCAAGAGCCGCCCACTGCAGGCTTATTTTTGCATCTTGTATGGAAGCTAGTATGCACAAACCACGTAATCAAAACTGTGATTTTTAAATTACGACTCATCTCTCTATTCATACGTGTATTCAGACTGTCTATACATACCACAGGCTAGACAGAGTATATTTCTTTTTCTTAATTAACGTTTCACGCCTTTTATGTTAAAACATTTTTTGTTCATAACTTTCTTGAGATTGAGTTTATAATATGGTTTGAAATTCATAACAGATTTGATATAGTACTTTAGTGTGTTATATGGTTTGAAAGTGCTAAATGTTTTCAGTTATTTTGTGACATTTTTAAAGAAGATAATTCAAATTCATTACTTTGAAATTACATTTAAATGGGCCAATTATAACTCGTTTCACACATTTAGGCCTCTTAGGTACACGAGACGTTACTTAACTTGAGTCAAAATAATGTTGTTTTGGTTCTATAAATTTCTATACGATCGTCACTTGCGGTGACATGTCTGTTGGGCGAGAGCCAGTAGATTCAAACCCAGCTACCCTTGGCGAAGGTAGTGACGTGAGCACACCACCACTGCGTTAATCGCGGACCACATTGCACACAGGAGTCATGATCGCTTGCCCGCCCACACCATAGTAGCCCTTCTGTGCAGGATTTCCCACCTCCCGGGTAGTCTTTGCGCGCGAATACAGGCTGTCCATAAGAGAATGGCCCAGTTTCAATGGTATATTATAACAGTTTAATTTTGACTATTTAAAACAAACTGAAGGTAAACTAACCTTATATTTCTTCCAAATGTTCAATATATGCACCTTTAGTTGTACGGCACACATACAACCTTAAGTCCAATTCATCGTATATTTTTGTTAACAAGTCTGGAGTAATTAAAACAATAACCTCTTCAATTACGTGTCTAAAATCTCTGGCAAATCATTAGGTAGCGGCGGAACGTAAACACGATCTTTTATAAAGTTTTAAAGAAAAAGAAAATCGCATGGCGTTGTGTCGGATGTACGTGGAGACGAGCGAAAAAGAGATCTGATATCGTGACCACCGGTGAACATTTTTGCCACAGGGGGATAACAATTAAACTTTAAAAAATTGGACGTTGAACTAAATTTACAGATTCATTCTTAGCTAATTGCATAACATAGAAAGATTTACGCTCCGGAGTCACCATTTTGCGTAGGTGGCGCTGCATGCGATAAAACAACAAAGCAGTACTCACGCATGCGCTTATCTAAAACTGTTTGAGTTACTCTTTAATTATGACCTGGAACCAAAACACTGCTAAACTTACAGTTGATACTATTAACATTTATAACTGAGGCATTCTTTCATGAATGTACTGTATAAAAAAATATTTTTCCTAAGCGGTGTTAGCTAACCATTTACACAGATCTTAATGTTAAAATCGTTATAAAGCTGCATAGTTACTTCCAAAATATTTACAGCCTACAAAATTATAGTTAGGAAAAGAATAAATTTTAAACGTAATAGAAGAATAACCTAAATGTTTATCGAACATTCAATCAATTGGCATTCTAACAAACACATATGTTTGCTGAGAGTTTGTTGAAAAATACCAAACACTTTTCTTAAGAGCCAGTTTTTATAATCACCAATATTCCCCTAAAAAAGTTTGATTAAAATTATTCATTAATGAAAAAATTTTCAAATTTATATCTCTCTACATACTTATATAAAAACCAATTGCCGCATGTATGAATGATCATCACTTGAAAAATGCTCGACCGATAAGTTTTATTTTTGGTTCGTAACTGTCAAGACATCATTTGTATGAAATAAATTTTTTGTAAAATCCACCAGAAAATTATGAAAAGTGCGTTCAATTTGAGAGTTCTGCTGTCACAGGATTTTATAACAACAAAAAATTCCGCATTAAATATTTCAGTGTTTAATCTGTGGTACATTTAAATATTTGGCCCATTCTAAAACACAACCTTAAAATTAATCAAATTCCACATTGCATATTTTATCAGTGGTTATCATGTCTTTGGTGCATTCAAAACCGTAACATGTTTTCATAGCATAACATAACCGTTAAAATTATCAAATTGGATCATTCAATAATTGATTTCAGTTCGTAGTTAATTGATATAAATGCCACCAGTGAGGCATCAAAATATTAGTCGGCGTACGCGCAAATCAAACCAGCTACATGCTCATCGAGTCAATGATACTGACGAAGAGCGTAGACACTGTTTGGAAGAAAATTGAAATGGTAAGAATTTCTCGAGCGCGATCCATTATGACTCCAGAACAACGGATACTGTCGAGTTCGACTCACTCAGTTGCAACCTACACACAAAATAATTTGGGTCGGCTACAAAACAGGCTGCCAAGCGTGACTTTACGAGATAAACGTTTGGCGCTCAGATATGATCCAACAGTTAATTACGCCGCGAATATATCGGTCGACTTCGGAACAATGAGCACTGTTTGACAACATTGCAAAACTTTGGGATTTCCACATGAACCACCGGGATTATGTAGAGCAAGCGGAAAGGTCAAATTACTACAACCGATCGCCATGTCTAAACAAAAAATATCATAGGTCATAGACATACAAACAGTAATTGTGTGTCATTTATCTATGTCCACCACACTCTCATGCAGCGCTATCATCCTGTGTTCAGCCCTAGCAACGCCGTGTACTGCAGCCACGAATAACTACTATTATGTTTTTATTTATAGGAAAATTATATTTGTATCGCAGGCAATTAAACTATATTTGGACGTCTTATATATCAATAAACATTAAATATTTTTGTATCACACGCAACTAAATTATCTTTGGGAGACTTATATGTCAATTATTAAAACAATATCTATATTTTGAAACAGCTCAAGGAACACATAGCAACAAATAATAATTAGTGATTTTTATTTGTATTAATAAATGGTAAGTATAAAATTTAAACGCTATATGAATAACTACTATTCTTTTAATTGTAGGCAAATGCCATTTGCAACACGCAATTAAACTATCACTGGACCTCAAATCTGTCAATAAACATTAAATACTGGCAATCATTAAAAAAAAAAAAGAATACAAACTGGCAGGACAGAGTTTGCCGTGTACTGCTAGTACTTCATAAAATTTATTTGAAAAGTAAAGGTATAAGTTTAGTAATTTTAAATTTTTTTCTCAACAACTAATAGCTGTGATGTTTCCAGCCCCCTGCACCCCACTGACGTAGCCGGCAGAACTCGAGGGCTCTGTAGGGCAGCCACAGGCGTCGCCGCTGCGTCGTCCAGCCCAGACTGCCGCCCTGTGCTCTCTGGAGGACGCCTGCACCAGTTACACGCTCAGGCTTGCTCCTTAACGCTTTGTCCCCGTTCACTCATTACGATAGTTCTCTTGCATCTTATGTTATGTTTTACAATTTTTTCATCTTTTTTTATAATTTTATCTAATAGCGATTAAAAAACTTACGTAAGTGTACTTTTCACAGCTCAAAAATAACGTTTTAGTAAGTATCTGGTGAGAAAATTTGTGACCCAACAACACGATACCCAACAACAACAACACAATTGCAATAAATTTACAGGAAAAACTCCTTTTATTACCAGTAACGACAAGAAATGAATGAAACAACTCGGAATCTAAGACGGAGCATCACGAATGAGCTAAATGATCGCAGGAGTATCTCGCAAGAGCCTCCATTTGACCGGAATGGCCAGAATGGAGCATGTCTTTGCCTCCGAGAGCTATTTCAGACGTCCCTGGAGGGTTGCATAGGCCTGCTGCTGGTACATAGGTGTGTTATTTACTGACACTTGCGTCATTTTCATTTATTTCTTCTCACTCCATTGCAGTCCGCCGTTTAGTTACAGGACGTAACAACTTTTAGTTAAGTTGCCGTGACAACCCTATCGGTGGCTTACGAATCACTCATCTTTGGCACACGTCCAAGTCTTGCAAACTCTGAATTATTATTTTTTTTTGCAGGTACAGCATATTATAACTGAAGCTAAGAGTTGTTTAGCTAAGGTTCGCCACATTTAAACGGCAACGTCATCGTCATGAATCCCGAAAGCAAAATACCTAAGTTGCACGTATTCGGATTTTTCGGGCGTGAAACTGTCTTTGTGCGAATGTTTGGCTTCCCCAACTTACAGCTCCACTTCCACGGGTAAAACAAGACATTTTCGAGTCCAAGGGAAGGAGAAGGTGTTTGTAAGGACGATGTCACCTCGGAAACTACAGTTTGAAGTTTTAGTTAATAAGGTACTGGAAGATGATTTTAAACGGGACATTTTTATCGTTACACTATTGGAAGCATGGAAAAAACTGACGGGCACGAAAAAATAAATATTGGCAAATAAAAAATTATTAATTTTTACAATTAATATTCACATTATCTATCGCAATGTCTTAAATTACACAGTTTAAAAGTTACAAAATAAATGTTAAAATTAATTTAATATTATAAAATATTTTTTCAAGTTGATTAAGCAAATCAAAATAAGCTTTATAAAATGGCAATACAAACAGTAATTGCATATAATAAGTAAAAATTAATGATTTGGAAAAGTATACTTTTAATAGAAGGTGAACATTTTTCACTTTTATTTGTAACAACTGTTAAAAAATAAAATTAAAAATACTAAGACAATATTTAGGCTCGGGTTGTGTTATTTTCTTGAAATGCAAATCCAGAAAATAAAACCAGAAGAGCAGAAAACGCAGAAATTAGAGCCAGGCTGTGGTTGCAGTTACAAAAGATGTTATTGAGCAGAATTCTCTTTTGTGTGTGGCGTTCTTGAGTAGGGCGGGGCAGGGACGCCAGTAATAGCTCTGGGAATGAATGCTGTCCGCTCGAGACCATCTGCGGGTCAAGGGCTCAGGTGAGCGAGTCCAGAGAAGAAAGAATCAAGGAGATAAAAGAAAAGGGAAAAATTAAACCGAGGGAAGACAAGAAAGAAAGGACGGAGGAAGAGCCACAAGGTTTTCTGCATTTACTCCAGGCCCAAAAACGTGGAAACATATAATGATGCTAATGAGGATATGGCGTGTGCAACATTAACTTACTTTTCCATGAAGCCGGAAACAATGAGAATGTTTTTATTATAGAATGAGGAAACTTGTATCGTGACTAATGTATAATTTGCTAACCAATGCTACGATTAGAATGGGCAGTGCCTACAAAATAATTCTCCAATACAGATCCTGCATAATGTTTGTGTAAGAGTAAAATAATTGTTACGTACTAGATAATAACCAGTGATTTCCTTCGCTCGTAGCCATTTAAGAATATTGTTGATATGATACAATTTTAAGTAACGTTTGGAACCTTTTACTAATTTAAAAGATAAATTAAAATATCACGTGTTTATAAGATGTTATTCATAAAATAACATATAAAAAATTGAAATTTTGAATATTGTAATGCGTACGTCTTTTTTCAAATATTAATTAAATATGAAAATTTTATAACTTCCATTTTAGTGTGATCTCCTCTTCGTTTTAACTTTGTGAAACACGGGCCTATATAATTTATACTTAATTATACATTTTTTTACATTTCTAATTTCATTTAATTTAGGTATACGTATACGATACGCACAAAATAATAATGTTATTTCAGAAACATACGTTATTTTAAGAATTTGTAAACAATCTCATCTCTATTAGAAATATATAGTCCAGGTATAAAAATTCTTATGGTACTTGTTAGAAGATAAATATGTAGTTATTCTTAGTATCAATGTAACAAACTCACAAAATTTTCAGCCCAGGCTTTTCCCACAATGTTGCATATGAAAAAATTTAGAACTACTTTAAAACAAAAAAAAAATTGTTGTTATATACGTTAAACAATAAAACCAAACTCATCTAATTTTTCTACCTTAAATTTATATTAATTTAAATATAATTATATCAACAAATGCATCATATACTAATTTAATGGATTCCATTTGTTTTCTTACAAAAATAATAATCATTCCTGTAACATTTTAAGAGGTGATATTCAGAAAAGATATCAAAAGAATTCTTTCAATACATTATTATATATAAAATTGTCTTATAATATCACCATTTTTACACCCTTACTTAGGAGAAGAAATTTGTAAAGTGGTAAAAAAAGGTTGGTTTATTTGGTATGTTTTAAAATCATACCGAATGACTTATAACCTACCTGCTTTATTAGCTTTGGTGTTATGATTCTTATAATAAAACAAAATGACCACCTTTCACCTCCTTTACGTTAGATTGTCAAAAAATGGAGGGGAAAAAACTCAATGAAACTTATTACGTAGGTTATTCTTGCTAAGTTTCTTATTGCCTGTTTAGGGATATGATTTATTACTACAAAAACTCAATGACCTTCTTTCACTACTTTTAGGATCAAATTTCTAAAAATGAAAAAAAAAACACGTGACGTAATTAATTCTGTACATTATTCGTCGTAAGTTTCTTACCTTGTTTAGCTTCGGAGATATTATTTTTTATGCAAAACTTTACTACCTTTTTCTTATCCGCTTTGTGGGCGAATTTAGAAAAAATTGTAAATACTCACTCATTTTATAAATTTTTCGTGTTCATTTTTTTTACCACTGGGTTTGCTTCAACGATAAGATTTATTTATATGAAAACAAATTTACCCACTTTTCAGCCCCTTGTAGCAAAATTTCGAAAAATTGTAAAAACAGTACGCGACTCATTACATTAATTATTATTTCTCAGTTACTTACCTTGCTCTTTGTTTCTTTCGGAGTAATGAATTTTTTACTGTAAAAACTATTCACCTTTTTTAATCCCCTTTGCAATTGAATATTGAGAATATATAAAAACATGCAAAGTAACATGTTATTCGTGCTCAGTTTCTTAGGAACCGCTTGATTTGCTTCAAATATATGAATATTTCATACAAAAAAAACACCCTTTCTCCACCCTGCTTGATAGTCGATATAGTTCATTCTATGTTTCTCACCTAAAGTTGTAATTTCGGAAGTATGCATTTTTTACTTATAAACAAACTTACCCCTTACGCACCTTACGGATGGGATATCGCAAAATTAAAATATAAGGTAATTATTTTTGGTGTGTTTATAATTGATACCCAGCTTGACGAGCTAACAACCCACTGCTATGTATAGCCCAGTTGCGTCTTGTACTCACCATGTGGACGTAAGTAGTATAGTTTAAGGGCTCCTGCACCTGGGTTCTGGGTGGGGTGCTGGTGCCGATGTCCACCATCTTTGATTGTGACGTCACGGCAGCAATATTTGATGACCTTGACCATTGACATTTGACCTTGAACTTTGACATTGTCCTTTACTTTGAACTTAACCTTGATCTTTGAACTTGACACTGATCTTTGACCTAAGTCACAATCTTGGATTCCACCATTTTGAAATCGAACTCTCCACTTTATAACATTACAATTAACTAACACTCTTAATTTATTTGGAAATCAGCGAACTTTGTGGTATTTATAGGCAACCTAACAACCTAAAAGTCGGTAACGTTTCAAAAGTAAAAATTTGGGAACCTTGATATTTTTTGGGCTCGTTTTTTGCAATACGGAACAGCCAAAACACTATGTTAAAATGCTTTAAATATTGTTTAAAAATTAAAAACTGCATAGTCAAACAATAAGATCGATGAAAACCATAACCTTGGCTTCAAGTGCAAAAAAAAAACAAAAAAAACACGTGCACTCTTACTCCACATGTGCACATGTCAGACATGCTTATTTCATTGCTACCAAGATAATTCAACATTGTCAAAAATGATTATTCCAAAGTATTATATTTAGCCATTATATTCAATACGCAACTCCATAAATTCTGAACTAAGAATGTTTGTAAATATACTTTTGTTTTTAAGTTTGTTGTTATGTTAGGTTTATACTTGAAAGTCGGCACTTGACAAGCGCACAGGTCCAGCGTGTTCGCTGCTGTGGTCGGGACGCCAGGAGGTGTCAGCCGGCCCAGCGAGGGGAAGGGCTATTTGTCACTTACGCCCCTTCTCGGCAGGAAGTCATTACGGGTAACTAACTGCGCGTCGCCTGAGCCGCCCTTCACACGTGCTGCGCGGGCTTCCGGGGACAGTCGACCTGCGCTCACGGAGTCCCGCCATGTAAGAAGTGTACCTGTTCTAGTGAGGCGGGATGCTGGTGCTACTAGCGCGGTGTCTCCTCTGGACTGGCGCGCAGTCTTCTCGTCGTGCATGGAGCAACCGTGAGCGGTAATCGTAAGATTATAATGCGGATAAATGAAGATAATGGTTTAATGCAATTGAGTGCTTTAAAGAATCTGTACTGGTGGTTCTACGTTTAAAAATTACTCTGAAAACACGCGTTTTAGCTATTTTCACTCTTATAAAAATACAGTTTAAAAACTTAATCCGAAATAAAAAGTACTTTTCGGCCCTCAGCGAACTCTTAAATGCTTTTCGTAAGCAGACCCCACTCGGATATGTTGAGTAGTTTTCAAATCGCTTTGTTTCACCTGAAGCTCTGCGCACCGTGAGTGTGGCCGGGGGGGCGGGGGCCCTGAAGGGCGCACGCATCCTTGCTGGAGTGTGGAGTGGCCCGAATCTCAACACCTCACGGCACATCTGAAGTTACACTTCTTCAGGCGCGCAACATGCAACGGAATTTTTACAGGATGAAATAAAGGCTACACAATAAATTAAAATTATATGTGTGCTTTTAAATATTATACTTTTGTGATGGATATTCACTACTGGTCCATATCATTAAAACATTTATTTACTGTGAATAATAGTGATAGTGATTGTGTTTATAAATTTTTTAAAGAGTATTTATATAAGTGAGGTTATGTTTCACTACGTACAACGATGCCAGGTTACGTATAAACTTTAATTGTCGCCAGTAGGGAGTGTCCGTGGAAGGTTTATGAGTATTATGGCCGTTTTCATATGGGTGTTTGTGAGGTTATGTTCTTGTATGTATAATTTATTTACATTATAAATTATTTATTGTTATTCAATAAATAATTAATATTAATATAAGAGTAACCACCATATTATTTATTTATTTTCGTTATTTTTATTTATTTTTGAATTTGATTTAATTTATAATATAGCAACAGTATTTATAATATCACTCCAGTACTTTTATTATTTTACTAGCAAACCCGGCGAACTCCGTTTTGCCACCAGATAGCTTCGTTTTATGTAACATTTCGTTTGGTGATTAAAAGATGAAGAAACATTTTTTGTTTGTTTTATATTTGAAAAGGAAAATTTTTATTTCATTTCACAACAGTAATGAATTCATTTTGATAACAAAAATGAAGTGTTATTTAGTTGAACTTCTCTAAGTAAATGAAAGTGAATCCAAAGTAAATACTGAATCGAAGCGTTATACGTGTCCGCAAATTATCCGTTTCATTGAAGTGCTCTTTGGTAAACCACATTTTTTGTTTTTTGGTCTGACGTTAACACAAACAAAGCGGATGGTTTCCCAACTAGTGAACACGCAACGTATAACTGCCCATGTGAAAAACAATGATTTTCTAAATTTATTCCGCAAACACTAAGCGATTGGCCTTGCGACTTGTTAATTGTCATTGCGAACGCAAGGCGAACTGGAAATTGCAATCGTTTTAAGTCAAACGGAAGATCAGTCGGAATCATTGGTATTCGAGGAATACATACATTTTCACCTGCGTACTTTCCATTAATAATGGTTGCCTGAATCAAATTCGGCATAAGTCTTTTTACCGAAAGTCGAGTACCGTTGCAAAGTCGCGGTGGATTCAAATTACGCAATATCATAATAACTGTACCAACTTTGAGTAGCAAGTTATGTGGTGGAAATCCTGGTAACTCCAGAGAGTTCAAAAACTCCGTTGGATAATTTACTACATCATCGGGATTTGTTATGGAATCAACGGATTTGTATGTCACCAAATCGCCAGAAATTTTTGATTGAATGGTGAAATTCAGTGCGTGTACATCATTATTCTTTGCGGCAAGAATTGCTCGTTGACTTAACCAAGCATAACTCTGATAATTCTCACTAATGTTTGGGAAAACATTTTCAATAAGAGCTAATTGAGAGTCTACAAATCGGCAAAAGTCGTTGGTAAGAGTAATTAATCCAGATGTCGCATCAACTGGGACTTTTCCATTTCCAACATCTAACAATTGTTTGGAATATTGTGCAGCACTTTGATCATTTTGAAGTTGAACTCTCATATTAGTGGTTAACGATAATGTTTTTACGTTATTCCATAAAGGTGATGCCTTCAGGCAAGCATTCAATTCATCTGCAGGCGTTCCACGGGGAATTACTGGCAACGTCTGCCTGAAATCGCCTGCCAACAATATCATCAAGCCGCCAAAGATGTTGTTATTTCGCCGAAGATCCTTCAGTGTGAAGTTAAGTGCTTCAAGTGATTTCTTATGTGCCATTGTGCACTCATCCCAAACAATGAGCTTGCATTGCATCAACAATTTTCCCATTGCACTGGATCGGGAAATATTGCATGTTGGAGTATCAATTGTGTTTAAATTGAGTGGCAACTTAAGCGCAGAATGTGCAGTACGACCGCCATCTAGAAGAGTCGCCGCAATTCCAGATGATGCTAACGCCAAAGCTATGTCACATCTTGATCGAATAGTGGCCAAAATCAATGAAATGACAAAGGTTTTCCCTGTTCCTCCAGGCGCGTCCAGGAAGAATAGACCACCAGTATTATTGTCCACCGCTTGCATTAATGTTTCGTATACTTGTTTTTGCTGTTCATTCAGCAACGGCACATTATTTCGAACGAATTACTGCAATGTATCAACATTGTATTGCAGCTCTCGATTTAATTCTTGGTTGAATGCATCGTGCATCGATCGATTTGGCGCAATCATTCCTACTTCAATCAGTAGCTTGTTTGCAATAGTCAAGCATTGATCCTCAATCAGAATCAATCCTTCATTGTAGATTTCATCACATGAAATTAACTGAGCAGAGAACAATGAGTAGCTGTCAAACAATGTATCACGCACCGGCGCCATCTACTTAAAATGTTGGTTTGTCCTGAATTTTTCCTGAATTTTCTTTGCTATAAACCTCACGGAGCCCGAGACCTTTCCAACGACTGCAAAACCGTGGAAATCGGTTCGTGCGTTCTGGAGTTATAGCGTCAGGAAGGAAAACCAGACTTATTTTTATATAGTAGATTTGTATTAATTATTTGCATGCGAAACTAAGGTTAGTTTTTGCTACACCAAGTAATTGTACCTTCTAACGCACGTACATTTATGTACACACACCCTTTTTTTAAAATTATATTGGATTGACCACCTTATGTTAAGTGGCTAAGTTAAGGAGTGCGTACTAACAATTTGCTGCTGAATACATAAACGCAAGCCTCAAAGCCTAGAAATTATGTATGCTGACCACTATTATAATAGAAAATTCTCTTAAAATTTCATCTCAGCCTTTTTTTTTAAGTGGAACTTTTTTACAACTTGTATAGTAATATCAGAACCACAGGGTGATGGAAGTGAGTAGAGTTTACTTGTGTAACTTACGTAACGTACATAACGAATATTGCTCGATGGCGCAGGTTTAAAAAAAATTGAAACGTCTGTACAGATGGCATCCGCAGGGCATGATTTCGTACACTTTACAATTCTTTTGTAAACGTCTACATATTTCCTCATACTTTTGTAAAAATTTTCGATAATTTTGCCTACTTTTGCAACCCATAATTGGCAACTTAAAAAAATTAACTTTGAAATCGGATCCGGTGTTAGCATTACAATTGAGACAGTTTGTATACACATTTCCAGTAGGGCTCAGGGCCTGATTAACCCTTAGGCTAATTAGGCTGCAGTCTAGGGCGTGAGGATCTGGGGGGCGCGCTGGAATCGTATCTTCGCATGCACTATTAATCTAGCATAATTGCATCTACCCTACATATTTCAACTAGACCGAGACAAAACACTAAAACTAAATGCGCTGTGAACTGAAAAAGCTTGGGACTCCCTGATTTAAAGAATAAATTTTGAAATTTTAAAAAGCGCGCGTAAAACAAACACTGACTTGTCACCTGGCGGGGGCGCGTCCTCATAAATAGCCTAGGGCGGTCAGAACTCTTCATCAGTCGCTGGTAGGGCTACGTAATAAACTTAGCTATTATAAGCCCATTTATTTGTTATTATAGTCCATTGAAGACATGGTCAGACGCTAGTACGAACACTCTCTGATGCAACATCTGTTGGTGGAAAGAAGAATTGCTTGGCCATGAATTTTTCAAAATGGAAAATTAACTTTCGCTGATGGATTATTTAAATTCCTACTAGAGTATTTGATTTTAATATAAACTTTCCATATGTATCTGACAAACGTTGCAGAGGCTATAATGGATTCCAGATTGACGCCTGCAGTGTTATCGAAATGCTACTGTTGTAGTTACTACAGCGAGGAGTTTGCCTTTAGAAAGAATGCTAAGCGTGTTGAGAGGATCGAGCGTATTTTGGGTCCTTATCAAAAATCATTTAATTGGAGCCAGTGCCAGAAATCATTTGGTTTGAAAATATTTCTTGAATAAACTTTGCATAATCCGTACAACCAAGATGATTAATGATAACGAGGACGAATCTACATCATCAAGGAAGTGAAATAATTGTATATTATTAGATAATATGATCGTGAAGAAGGTGAAAATGCTAAATCTACCAACAGATCTCACTAATGATTTGGAATTGATATCTGGTAAAGGTATTAAAAAGACAGTGGAAGAAGAAAGAAGTTCCACCTCAATGGGGGAAAAAAATATTTATACCAAAATCTAGTCTTCTCTGAGAACTTGGGAACAAAATAGAAGTACATGAATATCACAATATCTGAGACTATAATGAAGCTCTAAAACCAAAAATATAAAAACGACATATCAAATTAAAAGAAATGATACTTTCCATGATGATTTTGATGATTCCTATGATGATATTGATGATTGCTATGATGATATTGTTGATTGCTATGATAATATTTATGATTAATATTATGATTATGTTTGACTATGAGACTGGTGATAATAAAAAATACCCTAATGGTTGTAAAATATTAATAATAAACATGTAAGGAAGCTTACAGCAGCGTAAAAGTTCGATTAAACGTCGTGGAAATATCAAATTTTTTTGACAGGTTAAGTTTTCTACTTAGTTCGCAATATGTTGAAAATTAAACGTTATCCCGCAGAACCCCCTAGGAATCCTACAAATTTTCGCCCATGCCGGTAAAACTGAATAAATATAATAATTTGCCTGTTTGAACTTCTAGTAGTGTATAATTTAAGTAATAAATAATACAAGTAATTTAAGTAAAAATTAATTGTTTTATTTCTTGAACCAGTGACTTTTGTGGTAATATGGTAAATTTAAGTGAAATTTAATCAGATAAATATTTTAAACCAGAAATTAACTTTTTGTTGCATCGATAAAGGACGAACTGAAGACAGGACTCGATTGAATCAATCTTTATATTAATAGGTGATATTTATTATGATTTCTAGATTTTTTTTTCAAATTTATAGGTTAATATTTACAGATATTGAATATAGCTGCCATAATGGCCGAAAAGTTGGCGTATGCTAAGGCAGTTGAAGATCTGGTGATTGGGACTACATCATACTAGTGGGTTATTAATTAACTAAAATGGTAGCAGTAAACGAGAGCAGATGGCAGATCGAAGATGGGAAAAAATATATGCCTTGGTAGTAATGAAGTCATTTCCCTAGTAAATCATGTGGGGGATGTTAATTTTTTTTATTTATTTTGGCGAAAATCGAAGTGAGGATCGAAATCGATTATATAATTAATAATGGAAAAATTAATTATGTTCTGAATATTATTAGAAATTTTTGATTGATAATTACGAAATTTTTAAAATTGTAGACAACGTGGTTGACAAGATGGCACACGTTAAAATAATTAACTGTCTGGTGACTGATAGTACCTACTGAAATCTAGCGAGAAAAAATTAAACCAATTTGGCAGTATTGCACTCTAGCAGACGAAAACCAAATGGCGGATCCAAGATGGATGATATGACGTCACACTGATGGAAGGTAGTCATTTCTTGGTTAAAGTGTTGGGAGTCAGTTGCTTAGTAAATATGGTTAAGGAAAGACGTTTAATTTTTTTATTTGACCACGGTTGTAGTCGAACAAAGAGCCGAAAACTATTAAATAATTAAATATTAATAATACAAATTTTTTATGTATTGAAACTAATTAGAAAATATTTGGTCAAAATTTAAATATTTTCATATTTAAAATCAAGGTCAAAGTCATGACCCAGAGGCTTGAGTTTTTACCATTTTAAGAGTAAATGCTAGGTAGGTGGTTTAAAGGGCCGTGTAAAGTCTCTTCAAGTTGTTCCACAAAATTTTCACAGAGCGCAGTGTCGTAGCTGTCAGTGTGCCTGAGACAGCCAGCCACCAGCTCGTGTGAAGCCGGAGTTACGATAGCGTCCGTCCGTCGCCCATTCGTCATCCGTTCGTCCGTCAGCCGCCGACCGTATTTACGACACTATGTTCATCCATCAAAATATTTTTCCTTATACATGCTGCCAACTGTTGAGAAACTTCAATTTTGGAGAAGAACTCTCTTGTATAAGTAGATTAGGTTGACAATCATGTTACCTATGCACTTATAACTCATTAAACACAAAGTTTTTCACTCTGGTTTTTAATTTCAACACTTTCAGAGCTACCATGTTTTAAAACACAACCATTAAAATGTTTTCAAAATTAATAAAAAAATAATTATGTAAGCAACTAAAGAATTCATTAATAATAATTTAAATAACATAAAAACTCCTAATATAATAAAATTTGACACTGAAAACCCTTGCATATATTTTGATATCATTGAATTCGGCTGTCCGTCAGAAGTATTTCATTACCAAGCATTTGACGGACGGATAGATGGAATTTTTCGGGCTATGTCATTGTCTGCAGGTCACGTGGTTGAATGACGGTTGACGACGGAGGTGATGGACTACTGTAATTCCGGCTTGACCCGTAAGATAAATAAAACTGTGCCCATATCGCATGTCCTCCCTACCACAATATCGTCATACTTTTATTTGGCTGGCTGCAAGTTATGTCAGAAGAAACGCGTCTCGCGAACATCTGCCTCTCGTAAAGTCCTTCGTGGTTAGTTAATTAAATATATTTATTTATTTATTTAACGAGCGATTGTCATTGAAATCAAAGAAAACTTTATGTTTAAGGACAAGTGAATTACAAAAATAATTTCCACCTGACGTTACTATTTTGAAAATAAGACATCATTAGTAAAGTTAAAAAAACTTTAAATCGATGTCTTACACGATTGAACTTATTGACCTTACGCCGAAAGGACTTCACCCCTCGCACGACCAATCTGCCGCCAGGCGCGGCACAAGGAAGGAGTGTGGGACGGAAGCCTGACCCGTTACGGACAGAAGTAAAAACTTTTTGCCATTTTTACGAAAAAAATATTATCACACAACAAATTGGTTTTATCACGTTAGTAAAATAATTCCTAAATTAATATAAAATACACATTGCATAGTATTTGTAGTTATTAAAGAAACAAATAATTATGTTCATAATTTTTAGGTTATATTGCTACAAAGACTCCGTTTTCTTCGTTATTCAAACTATATATCCATATGAGAATATTAATATATTTTACACTCACTTTTTACTGCACAGTAATCGTATACTTAAGATTTAAAAGCGCAATAATTTATACTAATGGGAACATATATAGTGTTATCGTTAAAACGTCACGTGACCATGTCGATGACGACTTACATGAGTTTACTCGCTATCCAAACCTTCCCATTGAAGATTTCACTTCAAAAATGAGGCAATATATAAAAATGTTATATTATTTTTTAAAATACTATTTTACAACAGTTTAATATTATATCAGTTTAACATGTGTAACTATAAGTGGTATGTAGTGCAATATTCTATGGGTTAAATATTTATTCTGTGAACATATAAATGAGATTGACCCGTCCCACAATCCACCTATCCATTTCCAGACGGAGTGTGCGGGCCTGCCTGCCGCAGCCAATAGGCGCGAGCATCCAAACCTCCCAGTCCATGTCACACATAATGTTGCCTCTAATGGGTGTGAGCGGTGTGAGCACTATAGCATGACGATATGTGCGCTGCACTATGACGCCAGTCTCCGAGCTCCGGTCTACCTACCTCGTTGCATGTTTACTTCCTGGAACCACAGCTGTCCCAGCTTGTTTCACATTAGGTGACGCAAAATATGGTGAATCTGGCTAACGTACAGAAGTGAGTCAGCAAAAAGGTTGAGGGAAACCACTGTCGAGCAACAATGAGGATTACATGTTATAAAAACAATGTCTACGGAAGTAAAATTATTATTATAGTAATAAATTCAGTTGTTTCTTAAATTAAGAATTGTCTCTTACAAATTAATAAAAAAAACTATTGCTCGGAATCCAGTGGATGGTTTCCCAATTCATAGAAAAATGTTACATTTAGGCATTTAATGTTTGACATGAACACCACGTAGGCTAAGTGATTGATTATATTATCGAATAAGTCATTATTTATTTTTGTCCGTTTTCTTGATATACCCAAGAAAGTTATTACGTTATTAATTTAAAACAGATTTACAAAGATTTACCTATAAGGTAGTATTGCAACTTAGTAATCTTATATGATTTAATTAGTTATCTTATCAAATTGTTTTTTCTACAGTATGAAAGGTACAATTTACTTGATTAATCAAGTTTTTGCCGTATAAATCTTCTCATGGTGGGGATTAAAAATACTTTTGAAAAAATGTCTATAGCTCGAAATTACGACCCTTTTTTAATATTGGTTTTGTGATTCAGAACCGCAATACACTGGCCTATAACTGTTCTCGGCTGGACTTTGAGTTATGGAACAGTTTTTAAGTTATATCGAAAACCTACATGTAACATAAAGTCTAGAAACTGATATAGAATTATCCACAACATTCCTTCCGCCAGTTTCTCTCTCAGGCACGAATTCATGGTGCGAAGGGGGGAAGAGAGAGAGAGAGAGAGAGAGAGAGAAAGAGAAAGAGATAGATGGGCGAAATGTTTCCGAGCTTTGACCAAAATTCCGAAATTATACTCGTAAAAAAATTTAAAATCTCTTTTTAAAATTTTTTTTAAGTTCCGAAGAAAAATACCTTAATAGAAAATATTTTGACCAAAAGTTATATTTATTTATGCAGGATATAACTGGAATTTCAATTTTATTACTAGCATGCATTAGCTTAAAAAACCCATTAAAAATGTTTCTTTGTCTTTTAAGTTGCAGTCTTGTTTATAAGCACGCGGGCTGAAAGACACATTAACATGCGTTTTAAGGTTTTGGTAATTAATATCTCGGCGACTTTCACAACGCAGTTGTGTATTCTGCTTTAGAGACAGACAAGGGAATAGTAACTTTAGACGGTATTGGCAGAGCTAGCAGTAATGACGGTGCACTCTCGTCGGGAAAGGTAATGGAGATCTTCGCAAAACTCGCCGAGCAAAAGTTAGAAAAAAAAATGTAAATCAGCAAAGTGGATGTTTACCCGTTATTCTGTCGGACAGACACACTGTCGTACTTCTCCCATGACAGACTGAAGACATTCCAGCGACAGACAGGCAATGTCACTGGTCGCACCCTCCAGTTCCCTCATGACCTGGCTCAGGCTTGGATACATTGGCAGCGTAACGTATTCACTTGTAAAATAAATAATAGTTTAAACAACTAAAAAAACACGCTTTATATAGAAAACCAAACTAAAAAATAGAAAATAAATTTTAATAAATTTGAATTAAGAATAGTGTATTTTTTTTATAAATATAAATTAATAATAGTGTAAATAAGAAAATAATGTATTTTATTTTAAAAAAAGCATGGGGTGCATGGTGTCAATAATTATAAATATTTTATTGACAGATATGAGTAGAAGGTTTATCATTTCGATAATATCTTTAAAAGAACCTGACGCTTTTTTTAAAAATAAGATACATTATTTTCTTATTTACAATATTATTAATTTATATTTATAAAAAATTACAATTTTCTTAATTCAAATTTATTAAAATTTATTTTCTATATTTTAGTTTGGTTTTCTATATAAAGTGTGTTTTGTTGTTTAAACTATTATTTATTTTCTACTTTTTAGTTTGGTTTATTTATAAAATTGTTTTTTTTCCCCCCTCAATTTCTTCCAGGTAAAAATCCTTAAACTGTAAGTTTTGCTCTCTATCCAAATATGTTTTGCATAGTTTGAAGTATTTGTAACTCCTTGGTGTGGATTTGCAGGTTGGTGTTCGAGTGGAATTTCAAAAATCTGACCATCAGGTGTAGCTATTGAGGTTATGCATATGGTGTTTGATTTCCCATCTTCTGTTGGTTTCACAGCAAAATCAAACCTCAATTATTCCATGTTTCGTGAAATATTTGCATAAAATGTTGTTTTATAATAATATTTCACTCTTGGTTAATTGGTACAATGAAACAAAGACGTAATTGTGTTTCTCTATTTAACGAAAGAAACAACATTTAAAGCACTTATTTTAGTTTTTTTTTTCCTTCATAAATTTACAAATATAGATAATATTCTCTTGAAGAAAGTATATTGTACACAATAATCATAACCCACTCTCACTTTTCATTTAATTAAATGTCACAATATTTAGTAGGCTTTGTTTATATCACGCCAAAGACAAACTGAAAGAAAAGAGTTCGCACATGAGCGAAATGGATTTCTTTACATATATGTCTTTGTTTCATTTTACCAATTATTTAAACTGACAAAAATCTTATTTTGCAAATTGATTAATGGAATAATCTTATCAAATTAGTGTATTGTCATCGGTCCTCGATAAATCTACAAAGTTTGAATGAAATCTGGCTGTTTAAAGGGGGTCAAAATCGCACCCAAAGGAGTCGGTTACAAACATACAAACAAACTAACTAACAAACATACAGGTGAAGCTAATATAAAGCGTGTAAAAAGGGGGTTGTCTGTAAAGTCGGTTTTTGGACGATAATTATACGTGATAACGTCATAAGAAAACATTGATGAAAAATTGCATACTTTTTAATTTTCAAATATTATTTACAGTTTTTGCAAATTTAATTTAAATACTTTGTTTAAATATAATCACGAACAATTAGTTTAAAAGACCGCCTTAACCTGTTTGATATTATAGAAGATTTTCTCGCACTGAGGTTGGCCGGTTCCTGTACGCTCGGCTTAGGCGGAACGTGACAATGAGTCATGATTTTTCGTGCGTGCAGCCGGCGTTCATCGATTTATAAGAAGTTATAACGTCAAAAAAAATACTGTTTGTAAATGCAGGTTATTTAAATCAAGTTTTTGCTGTGCATTACAGAGTATTTATGCAAATATCGTTACGTAGTAAATAATTATTAGTGCATTTCTCGTTTCATCGCTTCAGTTATATTATGGTAAGAGTGGATACCTAAACCACAAATAGCATAGACATCTTCTCTATAATATTTAAATTATGACTAACAAGCTCATAAAAAAGTTTTAATATTCTTTTAAAAGTAATAGTGACATAGAAAAATATTACTTTTAGAGAAAAATAAATAATTATCCCTTATTGAAATAAACTACGTCAATATTAAAATATTAGGGCTTACAGGAAGAAAATTAATTTAAAACACTTCATGTAATAATAAAACAATTTTCTACTAAATCGGTTACAAATAATGAAAAAAGTTTCAAAAGTATTATAAAGTGGCTTTATATCTTTGAACTATCATAATGAGTTTAAATTGTTTTTAATTTCTGAAAATTAACTTTAATATCTATTTTTTAATTAATAACACCGATGATTGTGGCAGTATGGAACCAGCACCGACGCTATAAAGCTTATTTTCAAAGTAAAAATAAAGCAATATATAATTCAGCTCTAGCTGCAGGATCATAAAATTATTTATTGGAAATTTTAACCAATTTCAGACTTCTTTTTTTTTTATTTTGAGCAAGCTATTTTATTTTATTTGCTATTGGTAAAAATGTTAGCTTTAAATTTGTAGCCACTAACTATATAAATTACTATATTTACGAGTTTCATTCTCGCAAATCATAAATCTGATATAATTTTCTGGAAGTGTGAAAATTATTATAAGATTTCCCTTCCCCGTACAAACTCCAAGCGCAATAATCATGGTAGCTATACCCGACCACCGATAGATTGGTGTGAGAAATCCTTCCTCAAGATGCTAAGTTTTTTTTTCATGTTTGCTTGAGTCAACGAGCATGAACTCCATTGAGGGGCGGAATGAAGGGAAAATTGGCGAGACTCGAAGTGGGATCACTTTGAAGAGCGACGAGGGGTCGGATTACTGCGGGAAATACCACGAGTGGTTGGCGGGACTCGAAGCAGGATCACTTTGAAGAGCGACGAGGGGTAGGGTTACTGCGGGAAATACCACGAGTGGTTGGCGGGACTCGAAGCAGGATCACTTTGAAGAGCGACGAGGGGTAGGGTTACTGCGGGAAATACCACGAGTGGTTGGCGGGACTCGAAGCAGGATCACTTTGAAGAGCGACGAGGGGTAGGGTTACTGCGGGAAATACCACGAGTGGTTGGCGGGACTCGAAGCAGGATCACTTTGAAGAGCGACGAGGGGTAGGGTTACTGCGGGAAATATCACGAGTGGTTGGCGGGACTCGAAGCAGGATCACTTTGAAGAGCGACGAGGGGTAGGGTTACTGCGGGAAATACCACGAGTGGTTGGCGGGACTCGAAGCAGGATCACTTTGAAAAGCGACGAGGGGTAGTGTTACTGCGGGAAATACCACGAGTGGTTGGCGGGACTCGAAGCATGATCACTTTGAAGAGCGACGAGGGGTAGGGTTACTGCGGGAAATACCACGAGTGGTTGGCGGGACTCGAAGCAGGATCACTTTGAAGAGCGACGAGGGGTAGGGTTACTGCGGGAAATACCACGAGTGGTTGGCGGGACTCGAAGCAGGATCACTTTGAAGAGCGACGAGGGGTAGGGTTACTGCGGGAAATACCACGAGTGGTTGGCGGGACTCGAAGCAGGATCACTTTGAAGAGCGACGAGGGGTAGGGTTACTGCGGGAAATACCACGAGTGGTTGGCGGGACTCGAAGCAGGATCACTTTGAAGAGCGACGAGGGGTAGGGTTACTGCGGGAAATACCACGAGTGGTTGGCGGGACTCGAAGCAGGATCACTTTGAAGAGCGACGAGGGGTAGGGTTACTGCGGGAAATACCACGAGTGGTTGGCAGGACTCGAAGCAGGATCACTTTGAAGAGCGACGAGGGGTAGGGTTACTGCGGGAAATACCACGAGTGGTTAGCGGGACTCGAAGCAGGATCACTTCGTAGAGCGACGAGGGGTAGGGTTACTGCGGGAAATACCACGAGTGGTTGGCGGGACTCGAAGCAGGATCACTTTGAAGAGCGACGAGGGGTAGGGTTACTGCGGGAAATACCACGAGTTGTTGGCGGGACTCGAAGCAGGATCACTTCGTAGAGCGACGAGGGGTAGGGTTACTGCGGGAAATACCACGAGTGGTTGGCGGGACTCGAAGCAGGATCACTTTGAAGAGCGACGAGGGGTAGGGTTACTGCGAGAAATACCACGAGTGGTTGGCGGGACTCGAAGCAGGATCACTTTGAAGAGCGACGAGGGGTAGGGTTACTGCGGGAAATACCACGAGTTGTTGGCGGGACTCGAAGCAGGATCACTTTGATGAGCGACGAGGGGTAGGGTTACTGCGGGAAATACCACGAGTGGTTGGCGGGACTCGAAGCAGGATCACTTTGAAGAGCGACGAGGGGTAGGGTTACTGCGGGAAATACCACGAGTGGTTGGCGGGACTCGAAGCAGGATCACTTTGATGAGCGACGAGGGGTAGGGTTACTGCGGGAAATACCACGAGTGGTTGGCAGGACTCGAAGCAGGATCACTTTGAAGAGCGACGAGGGGTAGGGTTACTGCGGGAAATACCACGAGTGGTTGGCAGGACTCGAAGCAGGATCACTTTGATGAGCGACGAGGGGTAGGGTTACTGCGGGAAATACCACGAGTTGTTGGCGGGACTCGAAGCAGGATCACTTTGATGAGCGACGAGGGGTAGGGTTACTGCGGGAAATACCACGAGTGGTTGGCAGGACTCGAAGCAGGATCACTTTGAAGAGCGACGAGGGGTAGGGTTACTGCGGGAAATACCACGAGTGGTTGGCGGGACTCGAAGCAGGATC
The DNA here is from genome assembly GCF_032445375.1 of Bacillus rossius redtenbacheri. Classification (NCBI taxonomy): domain Eukaryota; kingdom Metazoa; phylum Arthropoda; class Insecta; order Phasmatodea; family Bacillidae; genus Bacillus; species Bacillus rossius. The sequence goes on from NC_086337.1 coordinate 15,143,669, forward strand.
ACTTTGAAGAGCGACGAGGGGTAGGGTTACTGCTGGAAATACCACGAGTGGTTGGCGGGACTTGAAGCAGGATCACTTTGAAGAGCGACGAGGGGTAGGGTTACTGCGAGAAATACCACGAGTGGTTGGCGGGACTCGAAGCAGGATCACTTTGAAGAGCGACGAGGGGTAGGGTTACTGCTGGAAATACCACGAGTGGTTGGCGGGACTTGAAGCAGGATCACTTTGAAGAGCGACGAGGGGTAGGGTTACTGCGGGAAATACCACGAGTGGTTGGCGGGACTCAAAGCAGGATCACTTCGAAGAGCGACGAGGGTAAACCTCCGATGTAACTAACCGGTATTTGAAACGTACGCACTTTTTGTTACACGCGGGAGCTTTTGCTTTGCTATGCATGCCCAGCAGTATGTTCATTTATTATTTAGCCCTCCAATGGATATCTATTTTTAAAATTATTAAAATAATTTATGTTTTATTTAGAGCATAAGTTACATAATTCCAGGCTTTTTTGACGTATACATTTTTTAAATTTGTTCAAATTTACTGGGGAAATTTTTTTATTCGCTGCAACGGCCGTAAAAAGCCTTATCACATCTCGTCACATAAATGCAGGAAACATGAGACGTCGAACGTGAGCTGTAATGCACGCACTCCATTTGGGGTTTTCCAGGCTGTTTTGAATTTCAAATATTGCAGGATACCAACGTTCACCGGCTAATTAATTTTCTCGGGCGCAGTGGGAAATCGGTTGATGAATAAACCCCCTGCTACACCACGAGGCTTTACTTTTATCGCTCACGTAATCTCTCCGAGATGCAAAGATTTCTGACAGGCGCCGTCGAATACTTCGAAAACAGCATTTGAGTGTTATTAAGCTTCCATTCGAGTTAAAACACGCTTCGAAATTCCTCGGAGAGGAGGAAATATAAGAGCAGGTCGTTTTCTAAGAAATGAAAAGGGTCTGGTTGGAGGAACATAAAAAAATAAAATAGAACGGAAGAAGAGGAGTTCTGCCGGAGGTGATGCGCATGAGAATTTACCCCTTCCCCACCCAAGAAGCACTTTTAATTAACTCAAAAGGAATGACCGGAGAAAGCAGCGGAGAATGAATAAAGGCGAAGAGGTTACAGTTACTACATTACACAAGTTATTGAAACGCTTCACCCACGTTTTCTACAGCTGCGGGAAAGAAGAATAGGATCAACATCCCATTGAAGTCAAATACATTATTCGTACAATATTTAATCCTTTGAAGCGATGACGACCGGGTACAGCTATTCAGTAAGTTTTTTTTTTTAATTCTCCCTGACGCTAAAATACTTTTCAGAAGTGCTCAGTAGTATTTTGAAGCTAAACGACGTTGATTTTTTCATGTTGGCAAATTGTGAGGACAATATAAGATGGTTTCACCTTAGGACGCTAAAATTTTTCTAACAGTTTTTCTCTCTTTACCGAATAGTCAACTAATTTGATTTGTTGAAAGTTCTTTGCAACGGTGTACTAACAGTTAAAAAATATAGGATTGGATTAAAAAAATACCCATCCTATTTCTAAAATAACTACTTGAATGTGTTAATTAATTTTTTTAATTGGATTTTAAATGTCGGTTTCTGATTAAAACTAACACGTAGTATATTTTAACACTATAGACTGATCCAAACACACTTAAATTGTTTATATTTTAATAAGGTCCCAATTACGTACTTAACTCTTATATAATAAGTAAATAATTTTGTTTAGTATCTAACACTCTAATGAAACAAACACATTGGCTGCCTGATGTTAAAAAAAGCAACAAATGCTCTTATCAATACGCAAAAATTGAGTAGAATTATTGGAAACATTCGCAAGATTGAGGAATTTTATCGCATTAGTTATTTAAACTATCTTCTGGAATGAAAATTAAAAAAATAATAGAGTTTTTGATGTATTCTGATACTATACTATCATATTTACAGCAGATAATTTATTTATTTCGTAATTCATATGGTTCCAAATTTTAGGTAAGTTTCTTTGTGGAAAAAATAATAATTAGGTAAGCACTAAACATTTTCATTTCAAATATACGTACTATTAAAACACAAAATGGGTTTAAAATTGTTTAAGTTTTTTTGAATACAGAAATAGATGCTAGTTTTACTCAAATAATCTCCAAAAAAATAAAAATTTAGTAATTAAGTACAAAAATTGCCAAAACAAGCCTAAAGTGACATTTAAGCAGACATGCAATATACTTACGAGACTTGCAGGGTGGAGGATATAACTTGTTTACAAACATATGTACTATTCAATTATCTTCTGTGTTCTGTGACACATTACCGTAACTTTATTTTGATTCTATTTATTCAGACCAAGTGTATGTCTTCGATTTACTGTCCCGCCGAAGCCAACAACGTTACGCTGCCCGAAGGAACAGCGATGCCTGGATGGACTCAGGTGGTTACAGTGGTAAGGAATTCCACCCCTGAACTTAAGAATTTGATCATCTGTGACGTACATGGATGTTCAAGGTATGGATTCAGCGGGGCGAGGCAAAAACCGGAGAGAATAAGACCCGTTATCTAGCCACAGCGGGTTTTCGTAGAAGCTTGGTGTGCTAGGCGAGGCTTGGGGCGAGCTGATATTGACATTCTCCTGAAGTGCGACGTAAACCCCGAGTAGACGAACGATCGAGACTCCCGGAGTCGGCCATTGTTTATGTTGGATTGAGCAAGTGTTTGACGAGTGGAAATATGCGATTCGACTTGATGTTGTTGTGGACGAAGACCAGATGGTCGGAGCATCACCTCCCGGTGTTCATCAGGGCAGCAGGACGAGAGACAGAGTCGTCCGCCACGTTTGCGGGGACCCGAGCTGATGACGTCACGACTCGTGAGCAGCCCCAGGCGAGCAGGCTGACATTGCCGCAATGAGTGCGCTGGCATGTGGCACGATGACCATCCCCGATGACAACAGTCCAGCTGTGGACTTCGCCAGTGGCTTCCAAGCAGCCCGGACCTTGGTTGCGACTCAGCGATCAGCCAGGATGGCCACACCAAGCAGGCGAATATTGTGAAGTAGTTTACGTCCGGTGATCGGGACAGGATTTTGCTTCCGTACCGAAAACTGAAATTTGAACAAGTGTTTACATGTATTAACGACATATTGTCGACAAGGGCCTAACATTTGTAGTAATACTTATTTTGTATTATTTGGTCAGGTTAATAATACAACTACGTATTATAGAGAGATGTTAGTTACTAGTTTACTTGATTCCTATTTTCACAGAGCGTATATAACCCGTAGAGACACGTAAACTTAAATGTCTAATGCCAGAAATTTAGACGTGTTATTGCTACAAGGATATAAATATAAACAGTTTAATTTTAAGGGAAATAATTATTTTCCTGGTAAAGAATTTTATTGTAACTTAACGCGCATGAATTATTCTGGGCACAAAATTTACATTTTTATATCTTTCTAGCGGGCTGATTTCCTCAAGTATTTATTTGCACACTTTTGGAAAATAAAAACCTTAACGTCATAATGAAGTTAGTTTGGTTGTCACAGTTAAATGGTTGTAAAATTTCAATGTAGTTTTGCACAAAAATTTAATTCTCTTTGTGTACATATCGTTGGGGTGCCATGTTGAAATGCCCGAGAAAATATTGTCAATCCATGATGTATAAGGGTTTTTGTGCAAATTACCTTAGGGTGTCCTGTAAATTGTATGGAATAAATTATATTCTCTTTGACACCGCACACCTCTACTATTATTCTAAAGATTGTGTACCCAACAATTATATACATGTAAAATGAAGCTTATTATATTGTGAAACAGAACAGGGATGGTGGGTAGTAATTATTTGAGTAACAAAACCATTAGCAGATTTTAGTGGTAAGGTGTAGGTACGGACATGGGATGCACATCTGATGCAGTCTAATGCAGTCTCGAGCAGTCTGATGCAGTATGATGCAGCCTGATGCAGTCTAATGCAGTCTGGTGCAGTCCCATGCAGTCTTACGCAGTCTGATGCAGCCTGATGCAGTCTGATGCAGTCTGATGCAGTCTGATGCAGGTTGCTTACAACTGGGATGGCCGAAGCCCCGAACTCACGTGGCACGGGTAGGGTGTTCGGTCTAATCCCCAACCACGGCACGACTCATACTTACCAATACAATACAGGGTATGTACCCGTGTGACTCACAACCCATTGAAGTGTCTTTGTTTCCGTCGTCTGGAGCCTCTGTGCAGGCCTGTGTCACACAGAAGCCTTACATTTACTGCTGTAAACATAGTTGCTCATACTGTAAACATACCTGCTCATACTGTATTTTTTTTTTTTTAGGAAAACAGTGCTAATTAATTTTACATGATTTACACCTCCCCCCACAATATCCTTGTGTTTTAGCAACTGATTCACGTAAAATAGTCTCGGTAATCTGTGGGTTTTGTAGTTCGATGCATTTTTATACGTTGTAATAACATCTATATCAGTTTTCTAATATTTTTTTCAGTAAGAAACGCTAAAAATATTTTTTAATCAAATTTTACATGACTGATGATATAAATATTTTAATTTTTTACGACAATTTATGAATGAGAAATAACTTAAAACTAAAAAACCTATAAAACCTTTTAGCTCTAAACCTAACAAAATTAACTTCATAAATACATCCTAAAACTTATTTGAACTACTGTTGTTGATATATGTATGCTTTCTTATAATTTAAATATATCTGTATGCCAAGGACCTTAGGTTGCCGAGATAGCAAAGAATTAGTCCGTTATTTGATATTAACTAAATAATATTGATTTTATATGCGTATCGAAATTATGTTTCTTACTTTAGTATTGGATGCACTGTAAGTCTTTATGTTTATAATAGGGAGACTTTAAACGCAACATCGCAATTGTACCCACGACCTTTGATTGAAAACGTTTCATGAATTTTCCGCAGAGGTTATTCTAAATATCGTGAACTGTATTTGTGTTGCATTAAATATTTCTCTTCGATTACGATGACTGACGTGGAAGTGACTACTTTCCATAAACACGTGATTTTCCTGAGTGACCTGGTACTGCTATTACTATAGATCCCTTTCTGAGAAATCTATTTGTTATTTCAAGTTTATAAAAAATTAGAAAATTTACTTTTATATAATAACAGGGATGATACTAACATTTTTGTTTGTGTTGTTTTCTTTTACCTTTGCGAATTAGTAGGATTCATTCAGTACGCCTACATAGGAACTAGATTTTTTTTGCATATCAAATTGAAATTTCGTAATTTTTACATAAATTGTTGGTGCTGTTTTCGAGGAAGAATCTATAAGTACTTAAGTATTTAAAAAATCCAATAATTTCTCATATTATAAGTTTATGCTAATTTTGAACACATTTATTTGCCGAACTGTGACACTATCGACATAATACTACTTAGATAAACAATAAACGTTTCCAGTACTAGGTAACTGTAACTGTAACTGTACTGTAACTACTCACACGATCCTGTGAAGTTGGTAAAGCATGACCTTAAACAATATAATCACACACTCTGAAAAATAGTGTCATAACTAAAACAAAATTCATAATACTGTTGTACGTAACTGAGGCAATCATTTTACTGAGTTTGATATACAATTTTCTTTAAGAAATTAGTAAAGTATTAGCATTACGACATTTTTAACATCAAACAGACATGCAACAGTATTTTACTCTGGAAGAGGTCAAATTTACTTAATTTTTTTCGCGAAACAAGTCAAAAATGGTACTTTTTGTGTTAGCACGTTACTTTACTTGTGCGAATGTGTGTTACTTCCTATTTTCCTATTCCACTGGAGAAGCGGCGCGGTACCACAGCATCTGTTATTTCAGATACATGTTGACTTGTTTCCACTGCTACTTCCACGTGGCTGTTGGAACTGAGCGGGCTGCTACTTCGCAGTGCACGGGCGACGCCCGCAGCCTCGGCCAATCACGGCGCCTCTTGCGGGAGCTCACGGCGACATGAATGTTGCATGAGAGCGGTTCGTCGCCCTCTGCTCCATGGTCGTCACCTCGCCCGACTATCAAGTCAAGGTTAGGCCTGGGACTGGCCGTTGTTGGCTGCCATAGTCCTCGCGCTGGACACGAGGAATGTAGGGGGACTATCCTACTCGGTGCGACTTACACGCGGGCTCAAGGCGGATGCAACCACAATTATGATTTTCTCCAAACCAAGTTACCACCGAATCATTCCCTTTAAATTCATGTCAAATAAGGTAAAAATAAACATACGTGCGTTAGAAGTGTATATACTCAAAATCGACTCTATAAGGATGTTGAAAAATGTGTGTAAGTATGCGGGCCAGCAAGTAGGTGATCCGCAAGTGTGCAAGTGTGCCATCGAGCGCCCCACTCCTCACCGTGCACTTTTCGTTGCCCTGTGATAGTCACAATTTCGTTACATTCTGATGACGTCATCGCCTCAGTCTGTAAAGTAGTTTCAATTGTATAAGTAGTCCAGGAGCGTTTTATTTCTATGATGATTGTGTGGTTGAAAAATCACAGCGAGTTAGGACGGCGTGGTTCATAATAATCAATACATAAATTGAAAAAAAAAAAATGTTCACAACTTATAACCAAGCTTCATAATTGTTGCGATACGTCAGTTATGAACTGTTTCATAAATATCGGTAGAAAAAAAGTTTTATAAAATTTTATTCTAATTCGGAGAAGTTTTGTTAAAACTACACCTTAAGTGTAACATCATAATAAACAGCAATGTAGCAAACAATAAAGAACTTAAACTATGAATTAGCCAAAGAGAGTTTGCATGCATTTTTAATGCAATCGAGGGGATTTTCCATCTCCTATTTTTTGTTGTCAGAAACTTTAAAAAATTTATTGTGTAACTTTAACGAATTTTTTTTTTACATTAATTGTGAAAACAAGTGAATATTAAGAAATACAAACAGTGATAAAAAAATAGTACTGTGTAACCCTTCTTCCTACTAACTCGGAAGAGGGGTTGCGTCCCCGACCCACTCTGGGCGCGAAGGGAAATTCCAAAAATTATGAAAAGGTATGAAATGCTACACAATAAAAAATTCCCCATACCAATGCCCAGGGGTCAGGCCAAAAACTTTAAGGCATAAAAAGCAGAGCAAATATAATTCCAAAATAAAGGCAAGACTTTGGGTAATTACTATTAAAAAAAAATAATTTTCAAAAATTAACATTTACTATAACAATATAACAATACACGTTTCATTACAAAAAAAAGGCAGTAATAATGGCAGTGTCTTAACCCATTCTCAAAAATATTCATTACAGATTAAATATTATAAAAAAATAAATAATGATGATAACAAATATATATATATATATGTATGTAAATATTAACAACGGCCTTACTAATAATTATATGATCATAACGAAGGTCGTGAGGTGTGGCCACAAAAAAAGGTTAATGTAAAATGGCCTACCTTAATACCAATTATAAAAAAATATATAATCTATATAAAATACTATATAAAATTCTACATAAAACGTTCTAATACAAAAAAAAGAATTAAATGTATTTCTCAGCTCTCATAATTGTTCTCTTGAAATAATTTGTCACTACAAGCTTGCCATTATGTTAACATTCTAGACGTCCGCCAGCTCGCTGACCTTCAATAAACTAGACAGTCTAATGCCTCGCCGACATACTGTTCCATAAAAATGAATAAATTACGCACTAACTTCAGTCCGTGCGTGCGGCAAAACTCCCTCGTATGCACTCTATAATACTGCAGAAAGTCATTAGGATTAGTAAAGTCCAATTGAAAATACGCTAATTTCGCCAAAGTCTCAAAACGTTGCTACAATTTTCCAAACACCGCATTATTTTAAAAACACTTTCGTGTCCCACAAAGCAGGCAAACGGGCGACCGTTAAAAAAAACACGTCATCACATCACCAATGTGCGACATTAAAAAAAATGGGCCTCTTCTCACAAAAAGGGTGCAAAAGTTCCGTCCAAAGTAGAAAAGTTCAGCATGGGCATAAAATCAAATTACGATCTTCGCAACAGTTGGTTTAACACCACGAGGGAAAAAAACTCAATGCAGCCGCCTCTTTTTACCTTGTACGAAGAGTGCATCGCCGGGCAATCCCTTGCCCTGTCGTCCTGCGTGGTGTCTCCATGCTGACCCTGCCCATAGCCGCCCGCTGCCGCCCGGCTCTTCCGTCCGCCGTCACATGCTCCGTTCTCAGCACGAGTCTCGCCAAAAGTCCTCGCTTCCAGCTGATACCCCTTACTCCCGGTCAGCCGCGTCGGTGACGTCATTGCCAAACCGTCGGTAGCGCACCAAGTGGAATTCATGCGAAACACAATCGATATCACGTAATTACCAATCCATAGTTACAAAATAAAGCGCTTAGCTTAAAATAAAATATTAACAGTCACAACCATTATTTAAAAAGATGAATTAACATCAAATAAAAAATAAAAACGTAAAAATACGTAAAATAAAACTATATAAAACTTAAAGCTATTAACCTCAATAAAGCCAAATTTAATAACCAGGTTAAATGTGGGCCTGACGGCCACAACTGCAATGGTGCAGTTTATCACTTTAAATGTGTAATTTATACGCAGGAAAATCAATAAAAAGAACAATGAAAAATGCGAAACTACAGTAAAAATGCTAGGAATCAGAATAATGACTCTTGACATTTACTGATAAAATCGCAGTTTGGGCGAAACAAAGAGAACATAGGAGAAATGTCGAATTAAATTCACATTACCATAAAAAGTTAATACAAACTGAAAATTAACATTAAAAGCCAATAGATTATGTAATTATATAGGAAATAGGCAAATATAAGTAACATTAAACTGACAGACAAAACAATAGTAGTCTATGGTCTCAAAGAGACGAACATTATTAAATGGATCCCCTTCCTTTTGGACGCAATCAAACAATTCAAAGCCTCACAGACTTATAATGACAAATGCGCTGTAATCTTTTCAACACTAAACTCCATGTGCAATGCCTTTCCGTAAATTCTCTTTTTCTTATTTACTTTACAAAATGCCCCAAATAGCAGGCACCTGTTCAAAAATTAAAAACCAGTCTGACTGGGCAGAGTTTTGACGTCCGGGCCAAACAACAATCTACCCACCGACTACCAAATGTAAATAACGTTTGCAACAAGTCAACCCTTTGTGTTTCTCTTTTTCTATGAATGTGTAAATATAATTGTGTAAATTGTTATTTAGGTACAGCATCATACCGAAGACATTGAGTCCATTGAGTCCGATCACCAAAGTGACATAGTGTAGTGTTTGTACATATTGTAAATATATTGTTATTCAATTAAATATTTTCGTGTAACAACCAGTGAAAGTGTGTTATATACAACAAACAAAGACAAAGAGCTAAGACTCACATAACCTAGACTGGAGGTTTTTAAATTTTTTCCTTCTGTAAATAAATTCAAACATATGCATAATGTAATAACATGTAAAACTTTAAATAATTTTATAACTAGACAAAAGAGCACAGTGTGCTGGAGTGTCTTCTACACCATGTACCAAACGATGTAAAGTGCAAATATTGTGACCAATAAAAAGTTTTAAATTATAAAAAAAAATTGTTTAGTCTCAAAGATAATTTATATAAAAACAATTATTTAGCATCTTACCAATGTTTAGGCACAAACATTTGTAGTAATTTTTTTGTAGACCTACTCCTGATGGTAGTGAAACATGGTCCGCTGGATTCTTGAAAGATGAGCAATGAGGCTTTAGAAACTTGGTGTTATAAGAAAATACTGATGATTAAGTGAAGCATACATCGCTACTAGATATGTAAAATGTACTTGATGTAAGTTTTTGGACATACGCCATTGCTAAGAACTTTTTCTGTTGAAGAAAAACTAATAAATAAAATAAATAAAAATACACAAGAGTCGCACCTGTGTTTCCGTACCATGTGCGTCTCTGCCTGAGGACGGGAGCAGATAGCAGTTCCCGAAACGTCGCTTGTTTCTGTTTTGGTAAAACTATTGTATTTTTTTTTTGTCTTTTCGTTTTGTCGTGTTTTTGTCTCGTTTCAACTGTTGTGCTTAATTATTTTGGTTTCAATATTTTTGTGTTGTCATCATTTGTGTGTTTTTTTGTTCACTTAGTACTTTTTTCTTTGTTTGTTGACCATATTTCTGTTTCGGAATATTTTGTGATGTTTATATTCTTGTTGACAACAGCAATAGTTTGCTTAATTTTGTGTGTTTTTTGTCTTTCTTGTGTATTTTTATTTATTTTATTTATTAGTTTTTCTTCAACAGAAAAAGTTCTTAGCAATGGCGTATGTCCAAAAACTTACATCAAGTCATGCACTCCCATTGCACAAATCTTTTAAAGATAACATGTAAAATGTAAGTAGATAAAAGTCAAGATATCCCTTCGACTGTAAAATAATTTTCGTGTGCTAGTTACTACGATTAATTTCAGTTTATAATTTGTTTATCACACTCTCTCCCTCAGAGTGCTTTGAAGGTGGAAGAAGTTGAATTTATACATTTTGCAATACACTTGATTCAATATCGACATTTTGGTGATGCAGCGACGTTATGACCGAGGAAACAGAGTGCATTCTGATGATATCTGTACTATTTTTTACATAATTCAACGTAATGGATATATTAATATTATTAATTTCATAGATAATTTGATTAAAGTGCCAAAACAATAAACTTCCTGAAATTCTTTCACTTATTTTATACTTTTCGGAATAAATATTGTTTAATGATAAACTAAATTGTGTGGCTTAAAAGCTCATAACTCTCCAACGTTTCCATCACTTGCCAATACGAGTGAGCCATGTTAAAATATGGCATCATCAACACTTTTGCCATAACTTGATGAAATTCTAACAGAGTTTTACTCAAAATAATTTCCGCATTTTCTTTTAGACAAGTAACCAAAGTTTACCCTAGACCCCGCAGTTTCATTTCCGTATCTATGCGTGCGTTCATAGTGATTTCTTCCAGAAGTTTGACTTCTTCCACCAAGGGATCACATTTTCTCTTACATGCTTTATCATAACGTAAAGATACTAGAATAACGAGTAGAGACAAGTATAGAGTAATGATTTTCATTTTGTTATTGGCAGTTGTCTATTATTTTACAGCAAGCGTGTAAATTTTCTAAATAATCCCACTATACCACTCAACTTGTAATTTTTTTTTTGAGGTGTGTTGTATGACATGGCTGAACTTGTAGCAACTCCGAATTAGTTAAGATACGTTTTAAATTCTTCCATCATAAATGTGTGTATGAAGGCAATCCAAATACGTAGTAGTAAAGTTATAAAGGCTGACAAGCACTAAAGTCAAAGAGGCGTTCCAGAGATGCGCACGATAGTGTTGCCGTGTCTGTACTAAAGTGTGAAAGGCAAAAGTCAAAGGCAGAACATACATTTCACACACGTCTTTAAAAATGACTGCTGTCCCTACGCTGCAAGTCCGCCACGCCATGCAACAGAGCTGAGAGGGTCTTTAACCAGGGACATGATTTCACTAGGAAGTGGAAAAACAAATATTTTTACCTTCCTATAGGATCAACTTAAATAACTTTATGAGTTGTGTACTATGTTCATACATTCTTAAGACTTACATTAAATTTACGGGCTTTTCGACGAGGAATTCACTTCAAATAAACGAAGTGTTCTTCGTAATTTCAAATAACTGAAACTTCGTGAAAATTACGCCGTATTTAAACTTCCGAGTTATGTTTTTCTTCAGGTAAACACACACGTTGAGGAAATAAGGGTGTTTTTTTTTTTTTTTCTCGGGAGTTTCAACAATATTTTTGAATCCTTTGCTAGTAAACCTAGATTATTTTCGTGGATTCATGTTCATATCCAATAAACTTAGTACCCGTAAATTAACGATCATCTCTGGATAATTGGTAACCAGCGTTGTTCGTAACCATCTAAGAATGCGATGTAATGTAATGCAGATAGTAAAAGATGTGGCATGAGGCTATCAGTCGTTGAAGCGGACTGGGCCCGTGGTCTCGGCTCGCACGGACGAATGGGCCTGGACCACGGACACGTGTGGCTGCCGGGCCGGCCAATCAGACCACGAGATGTCCGCGGCAGGGGGAAGCAAGGCGTCAGCGCTATGCATTATTCAGAGCGGCGTCGCTACGTGCGCCGACTGCGGCCGACGCCCAGATGCGCCCAGCTGACCTCAGCGGAGTGGACGCCGCGCCGCTGGACGTTTACGAGCAACACTGGTTTACCAGTTATACAAGGAGCTTCCTTACTTTGTGGACGTATCCGTAAAATTGGCGATTACTGAGTTTACTTTCTTTGAAAATCAATTCATAAGAATCATGTCGGTTTATGAAAGGCCCCGTCTAGTCAGGGGATCGTTTGTGCGGGTGAAGCGGAACGGCAAGGTCGATAATTCCTGGTGCTTCTAGCGCGGTGTCGCCTCTAAGCGCAAGGCTGTGTACTGGCATTCGGGCTTCTCGTCATGCATAGGGCAACTGCGAGATCTGAGTGGTGCCCGTAACATTATTTGGTGGAAAAATAAAGATAAAGGTGTAGCGCATCTGTATCGGATGAGTCATGCCTACAAATTCAATTATTCTAAAAATACGCTATTTTCACTCTTATAAAAATACCGTACAAAAACTAAATACGAAAACAGAAATACTCATCAAACCCCAGCGTATACTTCAATAATTCTTATTTGAAGCGACACCACGCGGATTCCTTGAGCAGTTTAAAAATCGCGCGGTTTTCCGAAACTTTGTATACTGCATGTGTGCCCAGGTAGGCGCGGCCTTAGTGAAACCTTAAACTTTTCGTTCAGTTTACAGCAAAATATTCTTGTTCCGTCCACGTGAGTGTAAACCCTGTTTACAAAGACCACAGAACTCGGAAATCGGACTATGGTGTAGTTTCTCGTTGATTATGTTTTCTTGAACTACGAAAAATTCGTTTTAGGTAGATTTCGAAGAAATACTACAATATTATGTAAATAGCGGTCCTAGTGCAGGAGTACGAGTGAGGAGTGAGTGTCCCTCCACCATCTTGGCTTGTGACGTCACGGCGGCCATCTAGAATTATGACATCACCATTGCACTTTACATTACTGTCACCGTCTCGAATTCTTACGTCACGACGGCCATATTGGATGACCTTGAACTTGATAATTGTACTTGACCTTGAACTTTGACCTTGACCTTTGACTTTCACCATGACATCAGTCGCAATCTGGAATCACGCCATCTTTTCATCGAGCGCTCCAATTCCCGAACATTACAATTTTAAATTACGGTCGTAAAATTGCATAAATACCTTGGCAGGCGTAATATGAAATTCTTTCTAAGATATTCAATGCTGGATGTATTAAGTTAAAAACATTCCGAATATTTTCGCTGCATGGAATATAAGAAATGTTTCATCGATCATTTTGGAATATTGGAGAACATATAAAATATTATGTACAATAAGTTATTGAAATGTTCAGAAGTTTAAAAGAAATCTCCTAAACATTTCCATAAGAAATAGGTACTTCGAAATATACTTACGCCAGGAGGCTGTGCCGAAATTGTTTTTTTAATTGGCGGTGTATTTTTAGTTGAAAATTCCGCAAATTTTCTTTAATTCATAAAAGTGCAGGTACTCTAGCGTTTTCGTTACTATGTAGAATAAATAATTTATACGTAATTTTCATACTATACTCGCGTTAGCAATGCGAATAGAATTGGTATGCGACCTAACGAAATATTTTTCTGAAAACCATATCTAGATAGTTGTTTCAAAAACAATTTCTATAATATAGTATTTAGATGTCCTATTGACAAAATTTGTCAATTAAATGTTTTTATCTTGTTAAAAAGAGGTATTGTTCATCATCATTGCGTATTAATCGAAAAATATAGGATGTATAATCTTTTGTACATAAACTGAAAATGAATATCTTCAATGGAATAAAACATATAAAATTTCGAAAACATATCTGTTAATTCCAGAAATAAGTCGATACTGAAACTAGCTACATCTATGTGAAAAATAATCTAGTTTCACAAAGAACATGATGAAAAAACGCACTTGGTCCTTACGTGTTTGTGAAGTGATACAATGTTAGAACATTGTAGCAGGAGCTTCCAAGAAAACATTTGATTGATAAATATATGTTTTATCAAGATTGCGTTCATTTACTTTACAGTCACAAGGCTAAATAAATACAAGAGCAGAATTGCCATTCGGATACAAAGGTAGAGAAAAATCTGTTAAGTAAAAAACAAACGGGTGCGTGGACTTATGTACTCGCATTAGAAGTAACATGTGTAAACCTGTATATTTGGCGTAGCAAAAAACTAATTTTAATTTTGCGTGCAAATAATTAATAGCATTAAAATAATAAAACTATTGGAGTGCTATTATAAATACGGTGGTAAATAAAAATTTAATAAAATTAAAGTTTTTTAATACTCAGTTTTCACTATTAATACAAAAACCTGTAAAATTAATTATTTATTTTAGTAAAATAATCTATATACATTTTTAATAAATAATTAAAATCAAAAAAAAATATGTTGAATTTTAATCTTATTAATTTATTATAAGTATTCATTAAATAGTAATATAATAATATATTATTTAAAGTGCAAATAAATTATACATACACTGGATAAAGATCATAAACACAATTTATATCACTAATATTAACAATAAAAAAATATTTCTGCTGATATGAACCAGTTTTAAATTTCAAACACTAAAGTATAAGATTTAAAAGCATTTATGTAATTTTTATTTGTATTTAGCGTTTTTGTGTAGCCTTTTTTTCATCGTGTGAAAAATTCGTTGCATAGTGCGCGCGCATCGTAAAAATTCGCTCTTTTAATTTTTTTCATAACGCGTCTAAAGGAGTATAATTTCAAAAATATTTACATAATATAATATATAGTACATACTGCATCTTAAAGCTCTTTTGAATAAAGTGTTACAATGTTTAAATTAACTATCAGTCAATTAAAAATTGCCAATTCTACTTAAATACAGATATACGTCGGAGTATTAATATTCAAATTGCTCACGACTGATTTCATTCAATGAACCATCACGGCAACGGTACAATTCACACGAGCAATCCACGCGTTCTAAACAGGGTTATTTATGTATTGTACAATCATCCACTTGCATCGACAATTGGTTCAGCACGACTAGGAGTACTGGCTTACACCTGAGACGCTCCTAGGTCCCTCCCTTATCCGAACACTTATCCAAATACACTTAGCTTTACTTAGGTTAGAAAAAAAAATCATGGTTGGAACGAAAAAAAAAAACACCATTTTGAGATATTTTTTTATATATTTTCACGATTTTATAGATTTTTGTCACCGACCTAATCCAAAGACTCTTTCATTATAGTAACGACCACTTGGACGTAAGAAAACCTACTCTCCGAGAACAAATTGCTAGACCTAGCTTTGACTTTGACGACAGAAAACCAAATGCAGCTAAGCAAATTGTTCGGGGCCTGACTCGGGGTTGGTGAACAGCCAGTGAACTCCGAGGACGAGGATGACGGAGTCTGTTTGCTCGCCGTCTCGACGAGGCAACATCGCTGGCGACCCCTCCCCCCTCCTCCTGAAGGTCACCGCGCGCGGAATGGAAGGGAGGAATCTGAAGAACCGAACATCCGAATATGTAAATACTTCTCAAACAAGCTACGCTCTTGCTACGCGGAATTCGCCTTCAGGGAAGAGGTGGGAGGAAAATAAGACTTTTATTTTACTTTAAGTAAATAAATACAACTTGTTTCGCAGGTTTGTGTGCTCAGGTGTGTCTTCGGATGTGCTCTGTGCATAGTGCGCATATTATTAATTTAATAAAAAAAAGTCTAATTAAAGTAAAAAGTAATTTGTATGTTGCGCGAGAAACATAAGACGATGTTTATTGTTTTAATAATCTGGAAAGCCTGGAAAACAAGTTTTCTCCGTGTGCTCCTGATTATTCCTAGCGAGACTTCTGCTAATGTTCTACGAGTGTTTTTGGTTATTACTGAGATATTAATCTCTGCATGAAATTTTTTTCTTAATGGGACATAACATTTTATTCTGAGGTTATCTTTAAAAGATTTGTGCAATGGGAGTGCATGACTTGATGTAAGTTTTTGGACATACGCCATTGCTAAGAACTTTTTCTGTTGAGTCGCACCTGTGTTTCCGTACCATGTGCGTCTCTGCCTGAGGACGGGAGCAGATAGCAGTTCCCGAAAAGTCGCTTGTTTCTGTTTTGGTAAAACTATTGTGTTTGTTTGTCTTTTAGTTTTGTCGTGTTTTTGTCTCGTTTCAACTATTGTGCTGAATTATTTTGGGTTCAATATTTTTGTGTTGTCATCGTTTGTGGGTTTTTTTCGTTCTCTTAGTACATTTTTCTTTGTGTTTCTTTGTTTTTTGACCATATTCCTGTTTCGGAATATTTTGTGGTTTTCATATCCTTGTTGACAACAGCAATTGTTTGCTTAATTTTGTGTGTTTTTTGTCTTTTTTATTTTTTTTATTTATTTATTTTATTTATTAGTTTTTCTTCAACAGAAAAAGTTCTTAGCAATGGCGTATGTCCAAAAACTTACATCAAGTCATTTTATTCAGAGTTACATTTAATTATTGAATATCTGTTGCTAATTCAGGCAAAATTCAAACGAAAGAAATTCATTAATGAGTCTATTATTATATATTGAGATGGCTGAGAATCGCTATAATGCAAGACGAACTTCCTTCTCCTTAATGTATAGCGAAGTCCTCCTTCTATTACGATTGTTAGTGAGCATCCTGCATCCCACATGAAAAATAAATATTAACCTCCACGCAAAATGTGGCAACATCTTTTGTTCAAAAGCAGAAATAATTGCCCATGATTCTTTCAAAGTCGAAAATTAACTCATGCTGATGAAAAATAAAATATTCTATTGAAGTATAAGTTTCTAATTAAAACACTAAGTTGGCATATGGTATAAGTCTGGTTTGTTATCAAAAGAACACCACTGTAGATACTGCAGCAAGGAGTTTACCTTGTGAAAAATTGCTAAACGACATGAGAGGTGCAAGTGTATTTTGAGTCATTGCCAAAAAGCAATAGGTTGCAGTCAGTGTCATAAATCTTTTGCTTAAAATAATATATTGATTATACATCGCAACAACTGTAGAACTAAGCTGACTAAAAACACCAAGAAAGTGGAACGAAGGCAAAATATTAGAGAACTATAATGATGATGAAGAATTTAAAAATACTAATGCTAAAAATACTATCCAAAATTGAAAACTAACAAAGAATCTAGCATATTCAAGGGAAACAAAAAAAAAATATTTACATCAAATTCTAGTTGCCTCCATGAAATTTTGAACAATCGAGAACGATCTGAAAATGACAATATTGAATAATGCTATGAAAGACCTGAAGATGACTAATCATAGACTGTGATGAAGCACCTAAAGCTGGCAAGATCGAAGACTGTGATGAAACCCTGAGACTAAACCGATGGAAACATCGAGATAAATTGAATTATTCTGATAAATATTGTGACGATCATTAAGACGATAATTATCTTAAAAATATTTATAATAAACATGAAAGGAAGATGACAACACCACAAGAGATCGATTACACATTACGGGAAGATAATAACATATTGGTTCATCGTCTGAGACTAGTGGTGGCTTCGCTTAGGGCAGGAAACTATTCGTACCTCAACGAAGTAGCCACCATACTCAAAGAACTGAGGGAAGCTGGCTATATACAATACTGACTTGTTTTACTTCCATGCAAATAATTTTTGTTTTGTTTTTAAAAGTGATTGTTTTACTTCACGAGATATGATTTCTTGAAGCTGTTGGAGCACTTGGTGCACTTAGAGCATTGGAGCACTTAGAGAAATTATAGCTTTGAAACACTTGGAGCTGTTGGAGCACTGAAGTGCTTGGAGCTGTTGGAGCACTTGGGCAAATTTTGAGCACTTGGAGCTGTTGGAATACTTGAAGCATTGGAGCATTTGGATCTGTTGGAGCATTGGAGCATTTGGATCTGTTGGAGCATTGGAGCAATTGGATTTTATAGCATAACAATTACCGATTTTCTAGAATCCAAGATGGTGGGTTTGATGTAAGAAATTGTTTTATTGAAATTTTATTTATATTTTAATTAAGATTTTTAAATTTCTTTATTAATAAATTACATGTTTACTCTCGCCGGGAATCGAACCGAGGACTCCTTGACCTATTCGTGCTTTTTAATTAAAAATTTTATTAATTAAATTGGTTAAAATTTTAAAATTATGTCCCCATAAAAATCAGATAATAATTACATAATTTCATGATGGTGTGCGTAACGAAAAGTGCAACGTTTCCAAAATCCAGATGGCAGGTGTGACGTAACCAAATTTTTCATTAAGATTATATTTAAATTTTAATTAAGAATTTTTTATATTTATTAATAAATTACATGTTTAGTCTCGTCGAAATCGAACAGAGAACTGGGATGGATTGTATAACTAAACGTTGGAAATAAGCAATTTTTTTTTTTACTTTTTGGAATTAGTTTGGAATTTTTCGGTCAAAATTAAGGAATTCAAGTTTACGGTCAAGGTCAAGATCGTGACCTCGGCGGCTTAGGGAGGGTTATCGATGGGGAATTTGAGCCTTTTAAGGGATTTGGGTTTTTTCAAAAACAAAAGTCTTCATAGGAACTCCAAATTCAGAATTTTCGAATTTTCGGAGGAAACAAAT
Source organism: Bacillus rossius redtenbacheri (assembly GCF_032445375.1). Lineage (NCBI taxonomy): Eukaryota > Metazoa > Arthropoda > Insecta > Phasmatodea > Bacillidae > Bacillus > Bacillus rossius. Next base: position 15,162,430 of record NC_086337.1, read on the forward strand.
GGGCAATCTGTAGGAGATTGCGTAATTTTTTTTGTTGGGATTTTTGAAGTTCAAGTTCGTCCAAGATGGCCGCTGTAACGTCAGGACGGTTGGTCCTTGGCCACATTCTCGGGATCCTGAGCCTAGAACCTGCGCCAGGACATACCAACATAGGCCTACTACCGTTAAGTATTTAAATATAACCTCCTGCAAAATTCTTTCGTGAGCGTGGATGCGATGATTATTCGGCCTGTTATATCGGCACTAGCTGATCCAGGGGCAACACCAGCATTTTTTTCCCGCCGACACGCAGATAGTAAGCTCGTCCGATGTAATCGATGCCTCATGAGCCGCTATGTTAATCAAGGCTGCCCGCCTTTGCAGAATAGCAACTCTGTGGTCGACGGCGCGCATGTTTTATTCATGCAACATCTGCAGCGGACAGCACTCGCCGGCCGGGGAGGTTGGGGGGGGGGGGGGGGGGGGGCGCTTCAATGGCCTCTTGGTTCCAGCAGTTGCACCAGCGCTATCCACGTGGAACCTACTCTCTCTCGCAGGACACACCTTCGCAGGACTCGCTCGGCTCCTAAACACATTCAAGGAGATGAAACAATCCCAATTTTAGGTTTATATTTACTCCACAATAAACCCCACTACAGTCATACGAGTATTGAGTTTGTAGGATAAAAACTGCTTAGCTCAGAAAAAAAGATATTTTGAAATAAACCAAAAATAAAATTTGACATTTAGGGCTCATTTATGTGAATTCAGTGCTGAGAAACATGATGTAGTCTTCAGAAATAAATTAAATGTACCAAGGGATTTGCTTGGTGACATAGCAGGCCAAAATGATGACCAAAAATCTTTAGGCGATTTGTTGATACATACAACCGAGCGAGGCGGTGAAATATTTGAACACTGAACTCGTCCCAACCGAGCGAGGCGGTAAAATATTTGAAAATTGAACTCGTCCAGGAATGCTGGAGCGGTAGGTTTTTCCAAGGTTTTTATAAATAACTCCAAACTAAATCTGAAAAGATTTGTTACTGCAGGACATGTCCAAAAACTTTCTCAGTTTTCTTGAGCTGGATTGGTTGCATACACCCGTCTCTATGGCCTCGCAGTTGTCAGGTCCAAATAAAGAATATGACCGTTGCACTGGCCATCTTTGGCAGTTTATTTTTTACGTTAACATAAGTTATTTCTTTATATTTTTAGGTACCTAATTTTAGTTTATGTTTATATGTTTTAATTTTATTTATGTTAGGTTTAAGTTTATTGATTCTTAGTTTTAATTATGTTGTTAACTATTTTTGTTAATGAAAGGTTCGTGGTTAAAATAAAATAAAATTTCAGTTTTAGTTATTTTTTAAATATGGTAGCAGTTGAACTGACTTTTCAAGACTTTAAAAATAAAGTAAATGGGAGTTCGCGTGGGAGTCAAATTGTGACGTCACGAGGCCAGAATTTAGAAAAGACAGTTTGAACAAGGTTTTTATCTTTTAATTCTAATTTGAACACTTAAATTTTTAGTATCTCTGCTTTGTTGTTTTGATTGGTTAACACCTAGACGTGGTATCTCGGTAGAAGTGATTTTTAATATAAAACAAATTGGAAAACAATATTACGTTACTAATCGTCCGTTACACTTATGCTACCTTGGTGGGAAAGGGCTGATTTACCGAAAAGAAAAAAATTCAATTTTACAATTCTTGGTCAATTCTGGTGTAATTTATGAATAAATATTTCTCGAGGATTCCCTTTAGAAACGTAAAAATAATCCACTCGCGATGTTAAGTTGTAGCATTTTTGTATCACCATTAGTGTCTTAAGCCAATTACTTAGGATATGAAACTAAATCAGTATTGCATATAATATTTAATGACAATTTTGAGGTCAGCTGTATAATACACGCAAATTTGTTAAATGTTAGGCAAGTATGTAAGTCTATGTTCAGTGCTTTCATAGCTAACAATTTAAATGCTATAGGTATGTAATGCAGTTTTTGAAACTTTTCTCAATTACCATACAAAACAACAAAAATAATCGATTTTATGTTTTATGTTCTTAAAAAATTTAATGAAGAAATATTTTAAAATACGACAATAGTTTTTGAACTATGAAAACACAGACATATTTTTAGTTTTGGAAAAATTTAATGAAGAAATATTTTAAAATAAGACGATAGGTGTTGAACTGTGAAAACACAGACAAAACACTTCCTTTGAGTTACCATGTATTATTCAGTCAAAGTGTTAGCTGCGAATAATTTCGTGACTTTTTTTCAAATAGCAAATAACGTATATTTGGCGATAAAACTTGCAGGAAAAAATCACACACTGAAATATTTGTAGAAATGTTTTTTGAACAAATATATTTTAATGAAATTAAAATTACTTTGGGGGCGCTAGCCGATCTTAAAAGGTGTAGTTTCCCATATAAGTTTTCTTCTGATCTTTCGTGTTTTGCGTATGATTGAAATTGAATTCTTAATATAATTAACACTGAATTATTGCGGCTTTTAAATAGATTCACCAATTCAGTAAATGTTTTTATAATTATTTAAGAAAAGTAGAAGGGAAAATTTTCTTCAATTTTTTTCAAGCCTTTTAACATGTAATATATATGTATATATACATACCTACATACATATAAACATTTTGTAAGTTCTCTTTGTTCTAAAACTCTTCAATTTTATATCATTCACAAATCATTAAAAATTTTGGTCTTCAAAACATTAAACAATTGAGATTTATAGAATATCCATAAAACCAAATTTTTAGAGCTTTTGTGAATGGTGTCTTAAAATTTAATTTTAAACTCTAGTACATTTTCTGAGGTCATGCTAGAGATAGGGATGAAAGTTTTTTTAAAGCTATCAAACACTTATTGTTTGGACAAAAATAAGTTATATATGATCAACAATAATTATATAAAAATTATAAAATATAAAATCATAAAAGCCAAATAATTTAGGAAACAACCCATTAAGCAAAATGGCCGTGAACAACTGTCAGTGAACAGAAACAAAGGACTGCCATTCAGCGCTGAGAGGAACACGTGACCATTGTTCCCGCTGATGTGACGCAGGGGGAGGAAATCAAGGCCTCTTTAGGTTCGGCTTCGCTCGAACGCCACATCAACCCCTGCTGCTTCTTCAAGTCCCTGTTTTTATAGTTTTCAGAAGCGTTAATCAAAATAGAAGGCCTAAATTTTATCTCGTAAAATAAAACATTCGACAACGAATTTACTGATTGTGAACTGACATACTTCTCAGAACAGCTCCACGCCAATCATCGAGTGATCTTGGAGGAAGTGACCAGGTTGGCAACCCTGCATGCGCAATGGTGGAGTGATTTAACATGCTGGAAGGTATTAGGAATCGCTAAAACGCAGCGTTTCGTGTAACTACCAGCGTTCCGGTTTACAAAACGCAGTGTTTGCACGTACGCTCCACAGAGAAGGCGGCGTCCGAGCGGGCGCGAACAAAAGGGACCTAAGCGACGCTTGGAACGCCCCCTCCCCTCCATACAGCGAACAGGCTCTATGCAGTCGGCGGCGGTGCGCGCACAACAGGCTCGCTTTCACGCCGCGCTCCTACTGCTTCCAACAAATCATTGGTTTTCAAAAGACGCTTCGTTACCACCATTCTCCTCGCCGAGCAGAAGTCTCCCCCATTCGATCACGGCTCTCGGTCCCATTATTCCACGGCGAATAGTCACGGAGACGGAGAGGCCTTTGAAATTCACCCATCCCCCTCCTTCCAGCGCTGGAGTTCCTGGAAGGGAGGGGATGGTCGTAAGCAATACTCCGGAATTTTTACTTCCCTTAGAACTTCAAGACGAAAACACACAAAAACGGCACACATAAATCCACTGTTTTGCACTTATTTCCTGAAATTAAGGCCAAACCACTGGCAGTCTAAAATTTATTGAATTAAAGATCTTATTTAGATCGTTAAATCAAGAAAACGACTATATAACATGTCATATCTTTCCAGGAAACTGAGGTAGAAGATACTGAAATTCCCGTGTACAACGGTTATAGGGAGGGAAGCACAGGGATATGAGCTTGTACTTAAGGGAAAATACGTCTCTATTAGTAGTCTAACAAGTGAAAAATATTTAGCCTTTATTGAATTACTTCGTACCCAAAACCTTTAAACGCTGGGCTAAAATAGCAGGGGCAGTGCCAGCAGGCAAATAAAGCGGTAAATGAAATGGAGTAAGACTGAAAGAAAATATTCAAAGAATACCACTGTACATCCTCTCAACCAAACAAAAAATCTTGTAAATGTATCTTCTTCCGTGCTTTTTAAACCTAAACAAATATCTCCTCACGCAGTAACATGGTGTGGGTAATTAGACAAGTTAGAATAACTTTTCGGCAATCCTCTTGTCATAGATACAAGTGAAGTGACGAATTATCTTCATATGAATAAGATCAACACCTATTCTAAACCTAAAGGAAAGGTTGGTCAATAACATTACTTTCAAAAGCAAAAATTAGTACGTGTATTCGCATAACCTACTCCAAATACCGTTGTTGTAATTAGAACCTTAAAAATATATTGGGCCTAATTTATTTGTAATTATTTTAAGTCTGGTAAAATATTTTTTAGAGATTTATCTGTCGTACAAACTTGAAATGTTTGCCTTTCCAATTTTGCTCACATTCAAAGGATACAATTTCAAGATATATTTTGTTCAAAATTTTAAATAAAAAATAATATACATACAATAACCATTGCCTTATATAAAAAAGGCGTTCTGTGATTTACAAACGTCTCCATATATTTCTGGAATTTACATGAATTCTAAATTATAGCAAGTTGCTAAACTTCTTTACATTGAAATAACAGTTATGTTCAGATTGAAATGTGTGATTACAAAAACAAATTAATAATGAGTCAGATTAATCTATTAAATAGCAATGTCCATCCTGTCTCAAATGAAGATAAAACCATATGAATTAAAAATAAATGAAATCAAACAAAATGTACCGGGGAAAGAAAAAAATAAATTTATATGAATATCTCTGGACACACAAAAATATTTCCATATACCCGCTAGGAAATATATACATATGACAATATACACAGCTACTTGACAGCATGGTTGCATATGAAACACTGTCATAAACAAAATAAAAAATAAATTAAATTATGAAAATCCTTAAGTCATTCCATTTGTTAAAATTATATATATATATATATATATATATATATATATATATATATATATATATAGGTACATACACGTATAATATATCGTTTCCGTATGTAGACACACTACAAAACAAAAATTTTTCTGTTGGAATTTTAATATGTCATGTGCAAATTTATCAATGTAAAAATTTTGTTTATATACAAATTTATATAAGTTATAAATATATCTCACTTTATCAAACTTTATCTCAGGGGTTTTAGTGATAATAACATTCAGTTTGCACCATATAAGCTCAGGCAATATTACGCGGACTCTTTATCCCCTTCCACTAGTCTCATTGTACTCCTATATATTATTCCGCTAATTTGCGTATTTAAAAAAAATAACGTTATGTGCGTAATAAAGTTTGTTTCATTAATAAAATAACTCATACACATGTGTTCGTAATTTAAATGCCAGAAAACATGACGACATAACTGGAATCTGTATACACAACTAACCATATATAACCAAGATGGCTTAAGTATGCGTCACTCATTTTAAACTATCAATGTATTTCTTGTGAAAATATCAAAACATTTATATTAAAAAGCAACTTAAGACGACCGGGCAAACTTTACGCACTTTAAATTGTGTGGATGTCTAAGTAATACAAAAGCTACTATTTAATTTAGTCGGAATTAACTTCTTGACCTTAAGTAGTCATCTTAGCCCTAATTATATTTTTTGCATCTCCCATGATGCTTTGGCTTAGCATTCAAATGGTCTCACACTCTAAGCAAGTTTAAACGATTCAAAAATTAATTGGCAGTTGTACTCGCAGCAGTCAATCACAAAACATAAACTTAAATTACTTGAGAGCTTTTTAATATACATTTAAAACTTATAAATTTAATGCATAAAGGCATATATGAATTCAAACAGGTTTGAATACAATAACAAAAATGTTTAACAAAAGATATATCTACGCGATGCAAGCGTCAACGTAAATAAATATATTGAAAATACCAAAACATAATATCTCATTTAGCAGTTAGCGGGATAGATAATATATATATATATATATATATATATATATATATATATATATATCAGCTACTCCAAAGCCGTGTAGGCGTACATTACATAAACATACATTGTGTTCCTAGAAACAAAATATAGCCAGAGTAGCGCCGAAAAGTATTTTCAAAAGTTTTTTAATTAACTCTGTAAGACTGTACGCAGATAGGAAACATTGACTTACCAATAATGAAATCGCAAAAAAAAAACTGTGATTATTGCAATTTTCTGATATATGCGTAAGAATAATAAAAATTTGTAAATAAAATTTGACATAATTATGGTTTACGAAGCCATTAAGGAATTTACAAAAATTTTCCAGCTTTATAATATCAGCCAAGTAAAGAATATGGTTTTTGTAAAAACATCTTTCTTTGTTTATTATTTTAATTGAATTTCTATATTTGATAAAGTCATCTTTTAGAGACCATCTTAAAATTGTGTTACGGGGTAAACGTTGAGAGTTGAACTTGGGTTTAGAATTATCTGAAAACATCTTCGGAAAAAAAACTCCTCAAGCGACCGCAACTTGTAAATCCAGACATCACCCACTAGGGTGAAGCATTAGAGGCTAGTGCTGTCACGATCCTGACACCTGACACATCACACAGTCCTGCTGGTCTATGTCTGACAGCGAGCGAGACAGACGAGCTGACGTTTAAAAAAAAAAGGGGGGGGGGGGGAGGGAGGAACAGGAACCGAAAGACGCCATATTGGTTTCAACAGTTTTGTATGCTAAAATAATTTTGTAGCGTTTAATAATGATAGTTTGCCTTTGTATATGCAGATATTACACATTAAGGGCGGTATTCCAAGACGTTCGAGTAAGATAGCGAATAATCACTGCCTTGTTGGTATACAACCGTAACCTAACTGGAGGAACCTTATTCCAGAATGTGTCCTAACCGAAAACCCAGTAAGGTTACAAATTGGCAACCGATTTAATGAACGGTGCCCTGGGCGAGGCTAGAAACTGGTTCCAAGAATTCTAGTGGAAGTTTCGCAACTATCGATACAATTGTTTCGGCAAAAATACTAGAGATAGTAACACCATCGCACAGAAATGGAACTGCCTGCCTAATTTTCTCATATAATTTATAAGTTGCGATAATTTTTTATTATGACCATTAAAGTTCACAGAATGAATTCCACAATAGTTTTGCTATTATAAAGTTTCATTTGCTACACCAACACGATTGGTTAAGTCCGCCGATGACCACAATATATATATAAGAGTTAATGGAGCCAGACGCGTGTCCGCCATTAGGACGAAATCAACGGAAAAGTGAGCTCTGCGCATGCCAGGAATTAGGGCAACAGATCGGCAAAGGAGAGGACACCAGAATCCGTTCCCTTAAACTAAGGGACTGGCCGTGTCCTATCGTACAATAGGAATACAGATAGGGTGAATGTGTAGCACATTCAACACCTAAGCCCTAATTTTTGTGTTTAGGAATACCGGGCTAGGAGACTTAAAAATGACCATAACTGAATATGTATTGACGATATTATTACAGTTATAAGAATTTATAAAAACATCAAAATTTAACCCCAATGAATTTCACTGGCTTCACACAGAAACCTGAACCTGCTAATCACAAATTAATTCATACACTTCACTTAATTATGATGCATGTTTTATATTTTTATTGATGCATACTTTTTAACTCGAGAAGGCATGTTTCAGTCGACACCTGCGAATGCCAGAAGCTGCGCTCTCTAGTCACGGCAACGCTAGAAGCTGCGCTCTCCGGGCACAGCTAAGTGCGGTTTGCGGGGAAAGAACAGCCATAGAGAGGTGCTGAGGACTGAAGCCGTGAAACATCGCACCAAAGAGTAAAACGAAACAATGATACTTTCCGGATAGCTGGAGGAGGCACACGCCGAGATACAGCAATTACGAGAAGCATCCGTTCGCATTTAATTAGACAAACCCCCCTCCAATCAGGCCCCTATGGGCGACCAGCGGGCCGGCTGCCTGCATCTCGCCCTAGTTCCCCAGACACGTGGCGGCTCCAGTTAGCGGCGGGCGCGGCGACACCCTTAGTGGCTCAGCCCTTATGAGCGCCTGGCCGGGGGCGCGGGCCGCTAAGGGCGACAATGGCTCGTCCAGGCGTCCTGCCTGCAGACCTCGCGTTGGTGATGCGTCTCAGTTGGACTTTACTCCGTCACATCTATGTGTGTGTATATATATATATATATATATATATATATATATGACGTTGATAAACACAGAGTCCGTTTGGCCGAGCGTTAGCACAACGAAGTATTTTTTCACGGAGAATGTTTTTATGCTATCTTTTTTTTTCATAACTCATCACTAGATGGCGTTGCTGCGTATCAACTTCTACACTGTAAACCGATTGCCATGAAAATTGGTATTTAGTGATTTTAACTGTCCTTAATCTTCAATAACAACAAATAAATATCGTGACTGTGATTACTAACTGGTGAGTGAGTTTGAAATGAAACATCATTTCAAACGCTTTATATATTCTAGATTACATACAAACCCTCCATTGTAAATATATAGAGGTAAATAAACAAACTCTGGCAGGACAAGGTCTGTCGAGTTCTGCTAGTGCAACATGAAGCCTGAGTATTAAAGACAATGCTCGCTCCACCCAGACATCAAACTGACAGTCGGCGCACCCGGAGCTCTGCCTGCTATTGGTGCTGGGTCTCTCTCTACCACGAGGAAACATCTACTACCAACCTTTGTAGGAAATAATCACTAGATCTGAAGAGAAAATACTTGGTTGTTATTTTACATTGTTTTACACATTTAGACAATTTTGCGATACTTACAAGCTCTTATAAAATAACTCAGACTGTAAATTCACTGAACTAACAGCAAGTACTAACCGAAAAATGGCAAAACCCTCCTTAGGTGCCACAAACGTCTATGATTTTTAGGCCTTCGCTTGCAGTCTCGAACACAACAAATATCATAATTGCAATTGTTGCATTTAAGCACGTTTAGTATTTAAAATAATACTATTATTAGTATTGAAATAATAAAGCATCAAACTGTTAGTTTTTATAACTTTTTTTACACTTTCTTTGGGTTATAACTACTAACGAGGGGGAAAAATATTTGTTTTTACTATGACTTGCTATATTAATGTCTTCTCCCGGAACAGATAACTTTGTTCCTGAATAATATATTTTTTTTATGGTTTGTTTTTTATTTTACTTTTATTTAATGTCTCCACAATTTTTTTTTTTGCAAGCGCTGTTGATAATAGGCACAGACTTTGCGTTGACGTTGAATTTAAAAAAAAATTGTACTACGTCTGTAGGTTAATGTACTAAAACATTTTCTTGGACAAACTACACTTCTGTTTTGCACTGTTTGTCATGTAAAAAATGTATAAATTCAAAAGAAGAAATAAAAATGAAAACTTAAACCCACATAAAACAAACCTAAATCAGCTGATGTCAAACAGGTAAACCCAACGATTAACATAAACAGGTGTTAATGGATAACACAATGATCACAGCGCACATTCAAACTTAAATATAAGATAGCACAAGTATTCCATGGAAGGAATTTAATCATGGAAAAATAAATTTAAAACACAGACGAAGACAGAGGCCTAACACTGGCGGACGAGACAGTTTAAACAATAACACTAAATTCAGAAAGACAACAAAACAAACGCAACGCATCAAATATGCGAACGCAACGATGAATATAAACAGATATTATGATCAACGAACTTGACGACATCACCGGCGAACATAGTAGGTTTCCTAACAAAAACATTTGCGAGGTTTCGAGAACATATATCGGTTACTGTCATCAGGAACAAACAGACTGATGAACTTATGAATTTTTTCCATGTCAGACAGTGCAAAAATGCAATGGCGTATGTCGAAACTTGTATTAAATCAAAATTCTCCATTGCATGAATCATTTAAAGAACGTACTAAACCGAAGTAGCTTGGCTTCTAGATTGTATCCGTGTCCTTGGCGAATAATTCAGCGAAGCTTCGGTCGACATTGCAGTCGCCTACAGTTACCTACAGTAAGTAACTGCCCCCTGATGATGGCGACTGCAATGTCGACCGAAACGTCGGTGAATTATTCGCCAAGGACACGGTTACAACCCAGAAGCCAAGCTACTTCAGACAATGGCCGTGAAAGCTGCACACATTATTAAGGTACTAAACCGCTAAACCTCTATAGCTCTACTTGGGGAGTACTAGTAGTGGAGGCCTGTGCTTGCGACCAGCCAGGCTGTCGAGCCTCTGCCCGAAGGGCTTGCCTCGCTCCGTCCTCACAGAACATCATGGGTCAGCGACACTCTCAGAGCTAGCGCCCTGCGGCTACTGTTCCGGCAGATAACTACTAAGCCTTAGGCTGTGACTCCTTGCTTCTTTCCTAGATGCTGTCCCATTTAGAGTGTACTATCACAATTCTCTATCTTTTCTATGGTCTTAAATTATGATTCTTCACTTGCATAAAACTGGCTTTCTAGAGGCCTTTGGTTTTCTATCACCGTAAGTTATTGTATCTTTTTCATTTATGCATACATATATGTGTACATAATAATATTACATTAGAGAACATAACCACTCACATATGTGTATATATTGCGGACTGTCGCACCATTAATAGTGCGGTTTTGTATATATGCGCAAGGTATTATTTAAATCACTATTCAATCTCATTTGGCTGTTTTAGACTTCCTTCATTGAAAGGATGATATAAGCAGCATGCATCTTCATAAGCTGTGATTATAATTACTAAACTGTTCTGAAATTTGTATTAAAAACAGAATGCCGAATCCTATATTAAAATATCTTCATAGTAGTTCTTCTAATGCAGTTCTTGAATGTTCATATGTTGAGTGGTACGGCAGTATTTAAAGTGAAGTTATTCATTACTGTGTCTGGCGATATCCTTCACCTTCTCACCCGCAGCAACCAGGCCCACTCCCGACTCCTGTCACGTCCATCTCGCGGTGACACGTGGTCAGACAGCAGGCGAGACCTCCCCCCCCACCAATGCGCCAGCAGGTTGTCTCCAGGTGTTCCCAGCCCTCTCACTCCATCGTTTTTATTGTTTTATTATGCTCACAAAATGTCAGGATTGTTTCCAAACATTTCAAAGCAAAAATTTTAAAATTTCTGAAATGCAGGTAAATATATCATGATTTTCTTTGAAGGATTTAAAGGTTTCTTCCAGTTAACTTCTACACAGAGAAAAATTTGAACAAACTTTGTCAAAAATAATATGAATATAAGTGGTAATTATTATTACAGTTATTCAAAACTTAAACATCTTAACACATAAGCACATCAATTAAAAAAAATTAATGAGTAAAATTTATCGAGTGATGATATGTGTCACATTATATAGCTGTGCTGAAAACAATAATATGATATAATGTAATTGCATCAATAAATATTTTGCTGATTTTACATTCAAATAGATTCTGTTTTCAAAATTCAGGAATTTATATCTATATATTATAGCTATATATATAATAAACTTCTAAATGCTGTTTTAGGGACATTTGCTTATCATTTTATATTTCATTTTTATTTCAACATCACTTTCGTGCGTATTATTTAAACTTTGCCATTCTATTTCGATAGTTATGGCCAGTAACAAGTTAACGACACCTTCGAGCCAGTCATTATTTTAAGGAAAGTAGGGTGTCACCACAAGGCAAAGTGAATAGTTCTAAAAATATTGAAGGTCAGTAGAATGGCCACTTGGATGGTCAGTTAGTGAATGGCCCCCAAGTGGCCTAACAACTAATCGAGGCACCAATTGACGCATCGTGCGTGTGACAAGGTCGATCCCAACGTGTGTCGTTGTGCCTTTATACGTTCAGCTAGGCAAGAGAGGCAAGCTGGAGGTAGTTCAAATTTTTAAGATAGTAAAGAGCACGTACATTAATTACATATGGAAAAAAAAAAGAACTGAAGTGAAGTCTTTTCTTCGATTTCTTGCACTTCCATTTATATATTTCTGCTGCTACGTTCAGTGTTATCCTACTTAATATTATAAAAGCGAAAGTTTGTGTGTTTGTTTGTAACTTCTTGACGCCCGAACCGCTGAACGGATTTGGATGATATTTGGCGTACAGCTAGCTCATAACCTGGATTAACACATAAGCCACACATCACTAAGAAATTCCACCCACAACGAAGTAAAAACGAGGAAAGTTCATTATTATAACAGAAAATAATAGGTCATAGACATACAAACAGTGAGCGTGTGTCATTTCTCTATGTCCGCCACACGGTCATACAACACAAAGTAAGGTCTGGCAACTTCCTATCCTTCTCCTTGGTGAGACTCGTCCGCTTAGTGGAGCTCGTGGCGGCTAGCGAACTGACGGCGCTAATAACAGTTCAGGTTTGAACTTCGTCAATAGATGGCGTTGCCTTGAATTTTGAACGCGTTATCGTTTGGGGCGTCCGTCACGTGTTGAATTTTCGTTCGTTTGTCTCGTATGCGTTCCTATACCATTCAACCGATTGCGATGTAATTTTGGTGAGTTGTTATGCGCATGCCCGCGAAGGTTTCTGAGTTAGTACGCCTATTTTAAAATAGGTGGCACACGATCGTTTCAATAAATATGTGTATTTTATATTGTATAGCGGCAGTTCGTCTGTTTTAGTTGTATGAGTGCGCACGCATGACACTATTGAATTGAATTAAATATAAAAGAGAGACAAAGAGAAACGGAGTGATGGGTATAGAGTGAGATAGAGAGAGACAGAGAGATAGAGGGAGATAGAGCAAAGTATAGAGAATAAAATGATATTAAAATATATATAGCTAAGTTGAGGCATATATAGAGATGTATAGAGATTGGTATATGGAGGAGAGAGATAAATATAGTGGGAGTTTTATATGTAAATATGTAGAGATAGTGAGATAAATAGAGATAGAGAGATATAAAGATAGAGATATATAAAGATATGTAATTGTATATAGAGATAAAGAGATGTATAGATATATATTTAGAGAGCTAGAGAGATGGTTTTTATATGTGTAACTTATTCAAAACAATAACAAGACAAAATTGAATGAAGCATTGCAACGCATGCCGAGCATTAGCTAGATAATGGAATCTTTTCAATATCAGTAAACTTTCAATTTTCCACTTTTTTCTATAGTGCTTTATATAGTCTAGAATATACACAGACCATCCACTTTTGGATATATAGAGGTTAATAACTATAAACTGGCAGAACAACGTCTGCACTCAGTATACGGCATTTGGTGGGAGTAATTTCGTAAATGAAACGGAAGTCGTACGGAACAGAAATGTGTAACCACGGTCTGCCATCTGTAGCGATAGCGCGAAACAAAGTTCACTAAGCTTAAATAAAACATTTAAGTATTTACTATTTCATGAATTTTAACAATATGGGTAGTATTTGAATAAAATTCCTTGTCGAAAATCAGCTCCAAAGATTGGGTTTAGTATTTTTTTCAAGTCTTTTTATGTTATCGGCGCCGTTTCATCATAAGTCTAATTTTCGCTCTACAAATCGAATGGTTCAATAGTCGACATAGCTGCTCCGGTAAAGAATTCTAGCGGCGGATGTGGAAACTACGTGTGATTCACGTCCAGAAATGTAGTTGAAAACACAATTTCGGTATTTTTATCACGCTCGGCATTATTTTAAATAATTCTACGTTATATTTCGTGTCCGAGTTTCGTATTATAAGACACATCTCTGACGAGTACTGAAAGACTCGCAAACATTTTTTCCTACTAATTAGCTAACTACCTATTTCTTTATTATAGAAAGTAAGTGTAGAAACAAATTATAACCACTAGTTTAAGGTTTTATGTTCAAATGAATCATGTATCCAATATTTGAAACCACAGAAAGCGTTGAACAGTATGTTTGGTAACTTCGTGGCGGCAGCACCTCGGGGTCAAGAGGTCGCGCCGTAGTCAACTGCACCCGGCCGAGGTGACAGTCAAGGTGGTCGTCAAGATTCCAAGATTGTTCGTGTGCTGTGTTTCCACTGGTTCTCGCCTGGCCGGGACGCTGAACGGCTTTCAGAGCTCCAGTTGCTAGCGCGCCATTCATAGGCGTGCCCAGACATTTCCATTAGGGGGGCCCTGCTACATTTTTAAATCAGAAGCTGAATTTAGAATGTTAAATAGCCTAAATACATTCACTCATTGCCGTGTTTATATTTTTGTGCAGTATCAACGAGATATGTTTACTAGTTAATATTTATATCCGTATACTTTAAAAATCTTGAAAATGTGTTTTTTTTTTCATAGACTGTTTAAAGGGTACTTACACATTTTTCCCCTTCGAATTTTCCAATAGCTTGGTCTAGATCTACCTTGAAATTAACTTCTTTTTAGTGAATGCAAACACAGCAATTCAGACAACAGAACTTTAACAAACGTCTTAAATTTTTTTTTTGCTCGGCCATTTTAAGGGACCTCGTTTTTTAAACAAACTAAGGCGGCTGTATTTCCAGAACGATAAAATGTTTAAAATATTGTTAATTAGCACGCTGCAACACTGAAAAACAGTTTGAGTGTCACAGTGCCAGGAATATACGAATATTAACGAACGCATTAGAGAAAATGCCGATCTGAGTGATTACATTAGGGGGGGCCATGGCCCACCTGGCCCCCCCTGTAGGCACGCCTATGGCGCTATTTGATAAAAGTATGTGATTACTTATAGCACTGAAAATACATTGCACTTGTCTTTAAAAAGGTTTGTTCCATGGTTTTATCTATAACGTGTATATTTCGATTTCGGACAGTGAAAAAGACTTTAAGGGGTTTTTAATGGACTTTTTCAACTATGAAAAATTAATACACACAGTCATGTAAGTGGTATTGGGAAGTGAAAGAATCCTTTCTCTTTAATTTCCCACCATAAAAGTTGAGACGTTGGGCACGACTCAACCTATTGTTATACTATTACATTGTACTTGACACATTTATTAATGAGTATTTTTTATGCGCCTATTTATATATATTTGTATCAGTAACTATTTAAGATTTAAGCATTTATTTTCTTTGGTATTTTTTGTGTATTAATTACAGCTTTGAATTTTGTAATATTTTAATGCTGAGTTTAATGAAAATGTGCGTTTGTTTAGCATTTTTAGAATTTAAATGAGGTTTATCGGAACCTAGGGTGGCGCACGATTTTGGTCGCGTGTGAAAAGCGTGCAGGTGTACCAATGTTTGGATATTAACGACCATTACTTCGGTGTGTTGCGAGAAGCCGAAGTGGAGCGAGAGCCCGAGATCTTGCGAGGAGTTCCCTGGTTGACCACAGAACAAGGAGGGAGGGAGATGTGGAAGTGGGACTCTTACAGTGGAAACTGAAAACATGTTTTAAGCGGCATGTGACGTTATATGTTGGGTATGTCCATAACTACTTTCAATAAGAAAACTCGGACGGGAGGTTCAAATTCAAAGTGTTAGGTTTAAAATGTGAATTTAACTATGTACTTGACCACTAATATCTTAGTAACAGAGACTTAAACTGTATTTAATTATTTTTGTAATATAGAAAATTTCTATATTAATCGGTAAAAGATGCCAAAGTTCTGGTATGCCATGTCACAAAATATATGGCTATCAAAATAAAGTAAAATAATTTTCACTGGTTTGTTTTTCTAATAGGTTATGCATTACTTCTTACAATCAATGTAGCTGTTAGTAATATATTATGAAAGCTGCTATCTAGCGGATGGACCCAAAACTACTTCAAAAGACTAGAGACTTATTCCCCCAAGGTCTCTCCTGGTTGAGACATACCCGCTTGGAGCGGGGTGCTCGACCTCGAAAGGTGCTTGGGCTGTCATACCACGCCCTTTGCCATCTTGACTACGACTCACAAAAACCTGCACCACAGATTTGTAAGTACGACCAACCTGTTTTTTTTGGCTGTTAGCAAGCACAAAGACGCGACTGTGCGACAGAGCTGTGAGATTTCTTTAACTTTGTTCCTGTGGCTCGTGACTGTCGCGTGTGGAGTCTGCAAGGCTGGCTGGCAGGCATTTCTCATTATAGAAACCGTGCAAGCAATCTAGTGTTTTGAGCGCAAGTAACTCTCTTTAGTAGAACATTTTGGAGTAGTTTGCATCTCAACTGTCTTTTGCATAAACTTTCAATCGCATTTTTCAAGCTAGTCGGAGTTTAACTTTGCCCGTCGTTTGGTGCAAGGTAACCGAGCCTTGAGTGGTTTGCGACACTTGGGGCAGAGGCGTCCAGGGTAACCGAGGCTCCTGACACCTGCAGCTCTCGTGAGTTCGAGCTGTGGCTTCGCTCACTGACAGCCTCACTACCTTAGGCGAGCTACTGTCCAAAAAAACCATCGTGCTTCCGTTTGGATTTGAAACTCCGACGACCAAATGCAAGTTTAAGATTGAATACCTGCAGTCATTGAAATAAGTGGAAGGCAACAGGAAATAAATTTTGGGCAATTTGAAGCCAGTACTTGGTACATTTTTCGTAACTCTCCAGATTTTGAACCTAACTCT
This sequence comes from Bacillus rossius redtenbacheri, assembly GCF_032445375.1. Lineage (NCBI taxonomy): Eukaryota > Metazoa > Arthropoda > Insecta > Phasmatodea > Bacillidae > Bacillus > Bacillus rossius. The sequence continues at coordinate 15,179,143 of NC_086337.1, forward strand.
GCGCGTCGTATCTCATGTTTCTACTGGGTGATATTTGCCTTCACACATCTGCTAACAACTATAATATGTTTGTTTGTCGTTAATAGTGGCACACCTAACCCATAGAGACTTTGAGTAACGAACATTTAAGCATTTTAAGTTTAGTGTTCAGGCTTGTAAAAAATATTTGTAATTTGTTTTGGATTAAATATTTTCCTTTATGAAAACGAACGACCCTGAAATTAAAATAAAATATTTGTTAAAACTAAAGGGTCCAGGATCACGTCGTACTGGTGGCCCTTTGTAGTCTCCTCTGTAACCTCTCATCACGTGACCCGTTCAGAGGTTTCGATGAGAAAAGTGTTTTAACACCATTTTGTTATGGGTTGTTAGATAGCATTTTGTTGTATACCATTTGGAAGGGGTTACAAATCATAGGGTCACCTTTTAAGGTACCATTGAGGCACGTTATCAGCGCGAAGACTGCACCTCAGTTTGGTGCCTGAAATGTAGGGCCGAAGAGGTGTGTGTGGCACGAGAGAGTGTCGTCTTTAGAGCCTCCGTGCTTTCAGGGCTCGTGCGGCAGGCCAAGTGGTCCCCTTAAACTGCGTACATGTCTCAACAGCTGAAGCTGAAGTACCAGACGGCTAAAGTAGCAGAGGCCAACATCTTGTACCAGCCGACACTGTGTAGATCATCAGAATAAAAAATTAAGCTATTTTGGAATTTTAACGCGACTCTATTGCGCACTGACAGCCATAGCTAAAATTAAGATTGCATTTTCCACTTGATCATTTTTTGAAGCGAAACTTCTTTGATGAGTGGTCTACAATTTTCGAGCGTTACAAAAAATTCCGGTCGCACGAGGGGAATAGTTAGGTACGTGTTGGGGGAACCTGCAGAGGAGGAGAGTGCGCATTAATTTTTGTAAATCGTTCCATACTTTTATTAATATTCATAAAATAAGTAGCTATTAATAATTTAATACAGTAGCATATGTGTTTATATTTTTTTACGTAGATAAATGTTAATCATAAAAATATATTGTAATTCACTTAAAGTAAAATAATTTATTAATTTCTATAGATTATATCGTATTAGTTTATGAACTATTGTATGTGAAGTATTGAATGTGAATTTAATAGCAAATTCATTTGTGTTTTTTTAGAGGTATTAAATTGTTTTGTCTGTATTCACTTTTCAAGGTGTTGTGTATGATTGATTGGATATCCGCGTCTACACTTCGCATTTGATTTTTTCCTTATTTCATATATATATATATATATATATTGTTTGCATTTGGTTTTATACCTGTAAAGAGCCAGCTAATTTTGAACTATGTCTGTTGGCCGGCTCTTATTTCATTGAGTGACATACATTCCAAAATAGTTTCTGCCTAGTGTTATTCGTAGTAACTACGCCGTATTTCAACTTTCACGTTGCATGTTTCCTTCTAAACAAATGTGGACAAAATAAAAGTGTTCTAGCTGTAGACGTTACCAGTTTTTGAATGTTTTGCTAATATACCAAGATTATTATTTTGGATTCGTGTTCAGAGTAAGTTAAATCAGTGTACGTAAATCTACGAAGATAGCCATATATTTACGAAGATCCGTTGATAATTTTTTACCAGATTCGTAAATTTAAGGTTAAAATTTTTAACGGTATAGCCATATCTCTCAACTAAAATGTTTTGTAGAATGTAAACATAAAGTAGATCAACTTAACATTAGTAATTTTAAAATATCGTTACACGTAAGTCGTTACATAAAATCTATGTTACTTTAAAATTAATCTTTCATTTATAACACCCATTAAACATTTGGAGGCTTTTGAGACAACTCGACGGGGATACTTGTAACCGTTGTGCAGAATCAGCAGGAGTTATTGGGCTATAACCTCGCATTTTAAATGCGCGCGTGTAGACAAAGATTCTGGCAGCGCGGGGTTTATGTTTAACCAAACGCAATTGCAATTTCGTTATCCTTAAAAGCGATGTCCGTGGCAAATGCATTTCCGCGAAAGAAATGTCAAGGGGATAAATTAGCAGGTAACTAGATACAGTAATCAGAGTCTCGTGCAACGTTTATTTGCGTGGAAGTTGTTTATTATACCAGGGAGAAAAATAACATAACAGTTTTTTACCCGTTTGCGAGTCGTTTATGTGCAGGAAACACAATATTTGCCCGCCCTCCTGTGTCGCCAGATGTTCCTCCCTCGCCATGCGTCCCACGTCACAGGAAATGAAGCCCGTCATCGCCAGCTGAAGCGACGACCACTACCGCGAGGGTTTTGTGGCTTCTAATAGGATGCGGAGTCGCGAGCCGTGAAGAACCACTTTCTGGAGAGAGACAAGATAGAAGTAGATGGAGATGGAGTGATAGACAGAGAGATGGAGAGACAGAGGGATAGAGTGATAGAGGGATAGAAAGAACCAGGGGTAGAGATATAAAGAAACAGAGTTATTGGGAGGTAGATGAATATAGTATTAGAATGATAGAGAAATAGAGGGATAGAGAAATAGAGAGCTAAAGAAATAGACATAGCGAGATAGATATATAGACAAAATAGAGATTGTGAAGAACAGAGATAGAGAGAAGACGCTCTTTTAGTATTTTTCTTATTTAGGTAGTTGCACAAAAAATTTAAGAGAAAGGTAAGTATTATGTGTACTGTAAAATAACTTATCATACTTTTTCATTTTATGAACACTTGTAGTAATGTTTGGCCGGTTCTGGCCTTGGAGTTGGAGTGAGGTCTTGGTGTCAATGTCCGCCATATTGGATGATGTCATGACTGCTATCTTAGATGGTCTTTACCTCTGAAATTTCCCTGGCTGCCATCTTGATTGACTTTGACCCCGGCCACCATCTTGTATGACCTTGATCAAGGCCACCATATAGTATCTGAACTATTGGTTTATAGATAATTCCTAAGTCCACCATTTTGAATTACAATCTTTTGAATTATAAAAAGTTACATATGCTGGCGTACTGAGTCCGTTAAAGTTTAGAATATTATAAAATATGACGCATCAAGATCTTAATTGAAACATTATTACAAAAAATCTAATTTTGTATTAAATATTTTATGCACTATGGCAAACGAAAAAACACTACTTATTTTGCAAAAATAATTATAACTAATCAAATTATTTAAAAACTAAAAAAACTTCAAAATGCTATTTAAATCATGGACTTCGGAGGTTCTGGTTAGTACTCGAGGAAATGGTCACACATTCATCCTCCACGAAGTGTACCAGCAACAAGATAACCCCCCTCTCCACAACCCAAATTGTATCGAGGAATGTATTACTCCCAAGGAAGCCATATTGGATCGTCTTTTAGTCTGCTAGAGTGTGCTAGTGTCAATAACCATCTTGTTATCCACTATTTCGCACTAGTGTTAATCATACGATTGTCAGATACATTAACGGTTATATACTGTAGGCTATCTTGGCCACATAGTGAAAACCTTTAAAACAACATAAAATTTAAATGTTTAGATAAATTATGAATAATTTTTATTATTAAGTCCAGCAATTGTGTTTGTTGGTTCGATCTCTGCGTAGTGTAAGTAGTATAGTCATAAGAATTTGTTGAATAAGTTAACAAGTAGTGGACTATCCACTAGTGATGCTGCATGGTTCGCGAGATATTTAAATAACGATTCCCAGTTGGTATAGACAGACACTATTGATGAGAAATGTAATGGTGTATAATTTTTTCAAGGATAACTATTAGGGCATATTCTGGTTTAGATTTATGTGCCAAAATTAAAACTCATAACAAGACTTAATATCTCGTCGTTAACCTATTGCAACCGATGTCTTATCTCACCAGGCACAAAGTAATTTTGGAATTCCAGCGCATAAATGTACTCTCTACAAAATTATTTTACGTACTCGACCTGCAAACTATGGAATTTCTTACAAAAAACTTAAATGTATAAAATAAAATCTTCGAGCTATTTCAGTAGTAACTGTCAATGAAACATTGTTTGACCATGAATATGTAATTAAATTTAGTAAAAATATTATTTTGGATATTACTTAAATTATTAATTAGTTGTATGAAAATGTTAAATGTAAGTATAAGAAATACTCGTACATAAAGAAATTGCCTTTGGCTGAAGTGTACGTGGATGAACAAATAGAAAAATGTAATTTTTTTTCCAATATCATTTCGAAGAACATACTAATAATCCTCATTACATATGAGTTCAAACGAGATAACTGACCGAATAAGTATTGCTCCCACCATACCTAACGCATACCGCAATGCACTTCACACATGCGCTTTGCGCCTGCAGTCCCAACAGTCACCGAAACTTGAAACCTTCTGAACAGAACTTTTCAATGAGGAAAAAAACAGCGTAACTATTGTGCTTAAGAAAAACATGAAGTTAAATCTAACCCCGTTTCCCGCACATAGAGGTTATTTTGCTGGAAGCATAAATCCGCCAGTCAACAGGAACAAATGTGTCTGTGAATACGTATAAATACACATTACATAAAATAATGTATTTTTACAATGTAAATATTTATTGTATCGCGTGTATGTTTTACCTCGAAGTGTGTAGGTTGCTCAAATATATCAATTTTAAACTTTGGTAGATAAGTAACTTTGTCTGATTTTATCATTATTGACATCATGTTATTCGAAACATGGTTTCAACACGACCTTCAAAAATGTATACACTAGTTATATAAATTGAACATATGAATTTATGAATGCTAATGAAAACTTATTAAAGAGAATTTAAAAAAACGAAAGAAATTTAACTCCATAAATATTTATTCCAAAAAGCTTTTACAAACTGGAAATAATATTTTGCTTCTGGAGAATATTCTAATACTCTTCTGAGACTATTTAAGCTATACCTTGATTATTAATGAACTTTTTCGTAATTAAAATACGTTCTGTAACGCCATTCGCTATAAAAATTCCTCACGCAGCTGAAATACTTTTGAAAAGTAGCGAGGAGCCTCACTCGACGTCATTAATTTTCCTTTGCCAAGTTATTAAAACAGGACTGTGAGCATTTCTGTAGTCAGGATTTTCTTCAAGAGGAACTCTGGCTGGAAATACTGTACCTTGAAACCTTGAGTCCTGCATCGATCCACTCCTACCATTTAAGGGTCAGCCCGTTGCTTGCGACGAAAACAGCAATTGTCCTTGTTTATAAATAAAAGAGGTAAAGTAATGAAAATAATATTTTGCGTGCATGACATACATACAGTATGTACCTATGACGTGTATCAACATGTGTCATTTTCTTATAACATTTTGTATCACTTGGCGTACATGAAAAATCACATTTTAAAGGATTTATTTCATATGTCTATAGCAGTAAGTCAGATGGCACAGTACAGCATGACGTGTACTTAAAAACAACGGTGAGCTACAAAAAATCAGACTGTGTTCCTTGAGGAACTACCTTGAAGGTCAAGTTAAGGCACCTGGGCACACATAAGGTGTGCAGAGCTTCGGGAAAAATATCGCGATTGAAAACTTCTCAAGATATCCGGATGGCGTCTGTTTTAGAAATGCATCTAATAATACGCTGAGGGTGGATGAGTAGTTCTGTTTCCGTATTTCATTTCCGAACTTTATTTTAAGAAGAGGGAACATCGCTAACACGCGTGTTTTTAGAATAATTTTCAGGCTTGAAAAATCCGGTACAGATTCTTGAAAGCACCAAAGGAACTTGCATTAAACCATTATCTTCATTTATCCCCCTTATAATCTTTCGATTACCGCTTACGGTTGCCCCATACACGACGAGAAGACTGCGCGCCAGTTCAGGAGGAGACACCGCGCTAGGAGCACCAGCGAGCGTCGCGCTTATCATCCCGCCTCACTAGCACAGATACACACACCTGAGTAGGCGGGCGCCTTAACACACCTACACGCGCGCGAGAAGGCAGTACCTGAAGCCTCGACTACACTAGGCGAGTCAACTATCTAGCGTGTCGGTGAAGAACTCATGATCCCGAAAGCGTGACGTCACCAGCTCAGTGTTTGTCGACTACACTCAACAAATAAAACTCTCTTACTCGCAATACGTTTTTACTGTAGCTTCAAATTTTTTTTAATCAAGATTATTTTTCAAACGTTTTTCTATAAATTTTTATGTAATATTAAATTAATTATTTATATTTTATAAATTGTTAAAATGTTTCTCGCTGTGCCAAAGTGAAAAGTGAGATGCGTGTTAGCGTATCAGTGTGATAACATTCAGCGAATTTGTTCGCTACGAGTGGATTCGCAGGCGAGATGCCAGTAAGATAGCTGAATGTGATTGTCTGTGACATGTTTTACGGTGGTTGTGGAACTTTCAAATGGTGTGTGCTAGACCCGTTAGCTCTTCAAAACTAACTGTGTTTTCCGGACGTCAGGTGTGTAAAGATCATCTAAGAGCTCATCACTGCTACACCTTTACTACGTTGTCATATATTTTATTTGGTAAATGCTTTCACTATTACATTGAAACTATTTTCAACCTCTTGGCTATCAGTGAAACATTCAAAGCTTGGGCTTTAGAGAAAGTAAGCACAATCTTTGTCCGTATTTACACATGTATGTGCGTATCAAAGTTCCACGAGAAAAATGCAGTGCTAATGTCAGCAAAGTTGTGTGATTGTTTGAACGTATCAAGGTAAGACATAATGTTGTTCAAAAATGATGTATTAACAAGGATGTTCAGATTGGCGCAAATACACTGCGTTGTTATAGTGAGCAACGCCAGTAGACATCCTCCAAGCGCTGTCGTCTACAACTTGAGTGTTGAGCGGCGCCTGTAATCACGTCAGCCCATCGCTCTGGCTGAGCGCTGACAGTGTCAGTGCCACCTGCTCCTGACGACTCTTCCAGCCACTCGGACGACGCACAGCTCTTGATGAATGTCAGACCGGGCGTGCGCCACATGAGGCGAGGCCCCGTGTATTGGCAGTAACCTGGGTGTATACCATTTGTCCGAGTGTCCACTTCTCAGAATGTCTGCGCTGCAGAATGACGTTCACATACTCTCGTATATGTTACAGTATAGTCAGTGCATAGTGCTGGTGTGCTTGCCAGTTGGTCGACACATGACGGTAATGAAAGCAGGAATGTCCGCTTCAGTCAGGCCACAGCAAGTTTAGATCACACACACCAGCTAAGTCAGGCTTGATGGACAATCTTCAGCTGCTTGTTAATCACGGAAAAAAATAAGCTGGGAACATATATGACTTTTTTGTATTGCCAGTAGAAGAGAAACTATTAAGATAGACAACTTAGTCACTAAATAATGATTAATTGAAAGAAGCATTACGCGACCTTTGTAAAACTTGTCGCAGTACCTAATTAATTCCATTCAAATTATTTAAGGGTAACACCAATAAATTACATTTTTTTTTTCTGACGAGTTATTTCCCCCTATTATTTCAATAGAAAAATTTGCAGTGGTTGTAGAACTTTTTTCCAATTACAGTATCCAGATTCTTATTGTTCAATCTGAAACACTTTAATATTTGTCTTGGGAGTCACTTTAGACCATAGATCGCGTGTAGGTTTTCAGGTTATTGTTTCGCGATGAACCTGTCTAAATAGTGACCAATATTGCATATTTAGGGACCGGAAAAATTCGCGGGTTCAATGACCTGTAGGATGAACTCCATAGTTCTATACGTACACTCGGTCAAATGCCACCCACTCATTGGCAGGTGTCTTGTGAGACGTCCCAACGTAGCAACCTGTGATTCGATAAAGCTTTAGTTGGGTGTTTCTCATTGGCCCAGAGTCATCCAGGTGAGTTGTGAACCAATAGCAGAGGCAGCACTGAGGTATAACGATATGTATTTTAAAATATCGCGAAATGAATTCGCGAATTTTTCCGGTCTCTATGCAAATTGTATGATATGTTTTGTTTGCGGGCCAGGGTGCCATCGAGGCGGTGCAATGGTAAAAAGGGGGGGGGGGGGGAGACTGCACCCCGATAGGGCGGTGTTAACGGCGTCCGGCCACGACGTATCAGCTCTCGCCTCTCGCTCGCCCGCCAATCACGCGCTGCGCTTACACTCGCGGCCATCAGTCTCGCCGTGTCGCGGTGTTGGTGTGTGTCTGTGAGGGGCGGGAGGGGGTTATCGGCCCTCGCTGCAGTTTAATAACGGGCGAGCTGTCTGGCCGTATCTGCAGCGGCGCGCTGTAATTGCCCGTGAAATATGACGCGATTACCGCCCCCCGCCTCCCCTCCCCCTACCACGCGCTGAGGGATGGCCAACACGACTCCCCTATTTTTCATTTACGGCGTCCGTGCGCGCCGCGGGACGTGAACCCAGGGCGAGGGGGGCGGGGGGAACTGTTGCCTGCACGCGCGCACCGACACCCGGCACGCAGTAACCGCGGCAACACCGCTTCCTTTCTGCCGCAATATGTTCCCCCGGAGTAACTTAGAACTGCAATGACCTAATGTATCGGGCCTTAGCATATGAGCCTAATCATGCCGGTGTTCAATCACACGTCGTGTGCTATTTTATTTTTTGGGAATTGGCCAGCCAAGGCAGCAATTGGTCTCATTGATAAAACTCCTAGCCCTTGGAAATTTGTAATAATTAACCTAGAAGTTCGGAAAACATTCCAATATTCATCAAAAAATTACTAATTAAAATAATGATCTACTCGATAGATTCCCGTACTTTGTTCTATTCACTGTCAGTGATAAGAGTACGGTAACTAAAACTTAAAACAAATTTTTCCAAGTTTTGTTTTCCATTTACTTTCGTGGCGTTTATTAATCATACCTACTACGTAAAACGACTCTATACAAGATACCTTCCGACGAAATAATTACGTTGGCGCTGTGCCTACCACGGAAGTATAATTTTTTTGTTATTTGGAATATGTTCCAACCAGGTATTTTTCGATGTTAGGTATATAGAGCAAGCGTCTCCGAACCAAGAAGAAATTTCGATGATACTCGAAAAACATTTTAAACAGGCCATGTCCAATGTCAGGCGTTTAGACCAGGCATATCCGAACCACTAGACCAATCATGTCCTGAGAACAGATATAACGATCCACAATCAATGAAAACTAAGCGCATTTGGAAGCATAATTAAAAAAGGAAGCACAATCAACGAAAATAAAGCACAATCATCGAAAAGGATGCACAATTGGCAGCACAATCGACTAAAAGGTAGCACAATAAAAAAGGAAGCATAATCAGAAGGACATTCGACAAATAGTAAGCACACTAAACGAAAAGGAAGCACAATGGGAAGTACAATCAACGAATAGGAAGCACATTGGGAAACACAATCAATGAAAAGGAAGAACAATCAGAAGCACATTCGACAAATAGGAAGCACAATCAACGAATAGGAAGCACAGTAAAAAATAAGCACTTTTGGAAGCACATTCAATGAAAAGGAAGCACAATAAAAAAAATAAGCACATTTGGAAGAGAATAACAATAGTAGACAGCAGTGAGTAGCAAGGTGAAAGATTTCATTATGATATTAAAATTATGGAGGACCGCTATCAAAGAAGATGGGATACGCACATGATGGCATATTATTGCTGGAGTTTAAAAAGGGACTGTTCCAAGATATATTCAAGAAGTTCACGAAAAAGAAGATTCCAAAAGCTAGTGACTAGTTGGTTCAATCGATGACTTAATACCATTTTTGTATATATAATACTATTAGTATATAATAATAATTTTTGTATACATAATATTTTTGTGACATAATTATTTTTTTATAATATAGGCCTCCTAATAATATTTGTGTAATTTAATAAGAATTTCATGTGTAATTTTTAGATTAGATTAATGGATTTAACCTAAAATAACGTCAAACGTACATGTTACTAATACGGTATATCTTAGACATTTGGTACCTCCTAAGCAAAAACTAATGCCATATTTGATTTCAGGGCACCAATTTCATATGCAATCAGCTTTTAATACCCCGCGACCAAAACTATTGTTTGTCTGTGTAATATTTTTTGAATTATAACGACATACATAATCAATATTTGTTTTCAGCAATAAATTACTTTTCTTATTCAAATTTGAAAACTAAAAGAATGATTGAAATCTAACAATTTAAAACAAAATCTTTAACTTCTAGCGCCATCTTTTAGTGAAAAATGCAAATGCACTTAACACATATAAAGTAATATGAAAATGTTGCTGTGTGTAAAACAGCATGTATGGCTGGCTACCTGCAGAGTGCCAGCCTCAGATTCCTGGTGGGCTACTTCCCGGCGCACACTCGCATTCTGCAGGCAGGCGCTATCTCACAGCGTTACAGAGTCAGTGAGTCAGTTATGAGCGTCAATATATTATATATATATACTAGCAGGTTGTAAGGCTCATAATGCTCCCGTTTAAATATGATGAATATAACAAAACACTGTAATTTAATACACACCAAAGTTTATTACAAATTCAATTTTTTTAAATATTGTGCAAATGAAAACTATTTCTTATTTAAATATATAAAATTAAAAAAACAAACAAATAATTAATAATACATACTGATTTTTAATTAAAATTATAAACTTGAAAAATGTAAGCATATTAAAAAAAATAAGATCAGATATTTTCGAAAGTGCATAATTAAAAATTCTCAAAATCATCAAACGATTCCAAATGTCGCAAACTTAGATTTCCAAGAAGGGAAAAATTGTCACCGTTATTCGTTTAGAGCTTAATTTTTTGATAGAAATAAGACTATTGAGTAATTTTAAGCATAGTTATTCGTAGGGCATCACTTAAATCTAATAACTAAGGCTTTTCCACGTATGTGGCTGTATTTCGAATGTTACTATATTGTTTCTCTTCCATATTATATCTTACACATAGCTATATAGATAAGGATAATATTTGTGCTTCTTGATACGCTTGTCTCCAATGTATTCATATCTCTTTGATGTTATAGAGTCAGTGATGAGCGTAACTATATATGGGATTTATATAAACACCGTATAAAACTAATTATTTAATTTAGTAAAATAATTGTAATAAATTTTAATTAATAATGAAAATAAATCAATATTCTGAATGTTTTTTTTTTTTAAATTTACTGTGTATGATAATGTTTATTCTAATTTACTGTGTACGAGTTACTGCTACGCAACTGCCCTTATCCGAGGGATCGCACTGTCATGCTATATGACTTTACGCTCCGAAATAAAACATAATAAAAAACTAACTTTTTTAATTCTGCATGCAAATAATTAATAGAAATAAAATAATAAAGAGGACTGGAGTCATATTATAAATTTGGTTGGTAAAGATTAAATTTAATAAATTTAAATTTTTAAAAATTAAATACATAGTATTAAATATTAATATGAACCCGAGTATAAAATTAATTATTAAATTTATTATTTAATACCATTTAATAAAAACATGCAATTTAAATAATAATGTATTAATTATTAATTTTTAAAGCAAATAAATAATAGCCTACCTATGGGAACCTAAACTGAAAAAGTACTTGAAAAAAATTATAAACACGATTTCCATTACTAACATTTAAATAATATATATATTTTTTTATTTCATATGGTCCAGTATTCAATATAATTTACTAAATTAGGTATAGGATTTAAAAGCACATATTTTTTTTTAAATTTGCTTGTAACCTTTTTTTATCTTATCAATTATTCGTTATATTTTTTTTATAGTTATAATTATAGGATTTAAAAGCACATATTTTTTTTAAATTTGCTTGTAACCTTTTTTTATCTTATCAATTATTCGTTGCATGCTGCGCGTGCATCGTATAACTTCACTGCCATTTTTTTGTCATAACGTTCCTAAAGAAGTATAAGATAACCTGACTTAATTTGTATGTAGCATGTTTACATCCTATCAATTTTTTTTGCATGCTACGCGCGCATCATAAAAATTTACTCTCATCATTTATCCATAAGCGCGAGTAGTTATAGCTTGGTTCCTCCGGGAACAGGATTCAGAGTGTAGTGGTGGTGGTATCTGTTGCATTATAACCTACATATTTTATGACGTCACGGTGAATATCTTGACCTTGACCCTCAACAATTCGCCAAAAATTTCCAAAACATTACTCAAAATATGCCAAAATTGGCCAAATATGTACCCAAATCCACAAAAAGCTCTAGTTTTTAGGAAAAGAATTGCTCCAAAAAATCAGAAAAATTAAAATTTCCATAATTTTGATTTCGAAAAAACTCAAGAAACTTTTGCCTTAGAAAAAAAAAATGTTCTCTAAGTCACCATTTTGAATTATTATCTAACCGTTGCAATTTTCGTTACACCCGCCATCTTATATTTTGGATTTGGACACGGATGCTCCGCGCGCAACCCCCTCCCTCCCCTTCCCAACCAAGTTAACAGCAGGTGCCAGCAAGCTCCAAGTTGAAGCTTAAATGCCAGGATCACCAACACAAGTAATTTCTGCTAGTTATTTTGCAGAGGAGACGATTATTGAACTGAGGGTTGGCGTCTCACCATCAGCGAGGTCATTAGAGTCGGTGATTCACAACGAGTTCAACCAGTGATATTGGCGTCTAACCATCGCAGCATTTTCCTTCAGCGATTTGGCAGTCCATGGAAAAATTCATCATGATGCCTGGAGTGCTTTTGAATGCAACAAGTAATTGAGGAACTCGTGTCTTGTCCATGAGTTAATTTGTTTTCTGAAAATCAAGAAAAACTAATTGTTTCGAGTAGGAAAACAGCTTAGAAAAAGACATACCATTTAGTTAACTACTGTTTTATTTATTAACTACAATTACTGCTATGAATGACAAAAAAAAACTGCGCTTAAAATAGCTGTCCACAAATTAAACAATCTTTCGTTATTCCACGGTTTACTCGTTCCACTGGATCTCGCCTCGACAGTGGCCCTGTCTGCTGCTCGTATCTCGTCGCGCACCTCTGTTCTGACGCACTGCCTCGCACTTCTCACTCGTGCGTCCAACACAACACAGTCCCGGATGTTTTGGTCCCCGATGCAGTCTCCGCACACAAGAAGTCCGTCACTAGTCGTCCGTTATCGCTCACCCAATGGTCACTTGCCCGCTTCACTTCACTGCCTCGGAGCTTGGCGTTCCCGTGGTTATACCACGCAGACCTCTTCTCTAGTTGTCTCGCACTCATTTCAAGTGTCGCGTCATCAGGGTCGAATTGACACCCGAATGTCCCAGAACACTGGTTTCCTAGTTACTCCAGTTCACGCAGGTGGGGCTTTGGGAACGCACCGAACCCTCCAGAGCCGCAGATAAAGCGTCGAGTAAGAGGGAAGCGGGGTTATGTTGGTACACTGAAAGAAATTTTTGTATATTTTACAAGGAAAATCCTTGGAAACCCTGTTGCCAAGGATATTACTCGTAAAACTACAAGGCAGAGCTTTGTACCATGTGCGATTTTGCAAGGCTATACCTTGTAGTTTTGCAAGAAATATCCTTGGCAACAGGGTTTCCAAGAATTTCCCTTGTAAAAGTACAAAATTTTTTTTAGAGTGTAGTGAGACGCTGATGCTAATCCGGTTAGGCGTGTGGTGTTAATGGACAGCACTTCACCCATGGGCTAACAGGCCAGCTGGATGACTAACCGGCCCGATGGTCTGCCTCGTGGCCTCGCCTCTAGTATACTCGTAACAGCATAAATAATGCAAGTGTTTCGTCAACAATTGTAAGTACCTATTATATTTGTATCTAATAATTTATATAATGTAGATTCTAATGTTCATCTATTATCTCTTACTACTTTTTACATTATATTTTTTATTAACTTTAATGATTAATTTTAGAAAAAAAACTGGACAGTATAAATTTTGAATACAAATTAAAGTAAATAAATCATATTGAAAAAATATTTGGAAAATAATGAAAAGTATTGAATTTTATATACCTACACAGCATATCTTCTCAGTTTTTATAATTTTTATCAATGTAATAAGTACAATTATGGTAGAGAATTAGCATTAACATCTGGTTAAAACGCCTAAAAGCTTCTAAATTTTCCATCATACCAGGTTCAAGTTCATCCCTTGACTGATTCTCTCTTTTTGCGGTTTGCTGGATAATTCTTCGGTATAATTTGTTATATCGTATCATTTTCAACCTTCACTAAAGTGAAGAAATAACAGCCTTTTTTACATCAGCAATTCTTTGCTGTTACACAGGATCGCCGGTAAGTTAAATTCCATGTCTATCACTTAGGCTTAAAGACCTACTAACCAGTCCACCACCACGGTTCACCACGCACTGTAACTGGAACTTAAAATGACACTGTTGTGACTTTTTAATGATCTCCTCAGACACCTTCTTCCAATCAAAAATGGGGTTCCATGATTAGCAAACATTTCTTAGTATTCTTCTGGTGTAGTTATAGTGTTTCTGTCTGGAAGCTCAGGAGTAACTTCAGTTCGTGTTTCGAAAACACGACAAGGAGGAATGTCTGGCACTGGGGAAAAAAAAATAAATATCGAACTTTCTTTACTACAGACAATAACTCAGGACACAAATTATTGTTGAATTTCATTCTGCCCTCCCACTGTAGAACTGTGTTGTTAGTTTAAGTTTTCAACACCACTGATGCAATCCGTGCACAACATATGCAGCACCGCCATAAGGGGCCCGCCTTGTCAGAGGTGCGTCTGTGTTAGTGAGATGGGATAAGTGCGACGCTCGCTGGTGCTGCTAGCGTGGTATCGCCTCTAAGCGCAAGGCTGTGAACTGGCGCGCAATCTTCTCGTAATGCATAGGACAACTATAATCACAACACTGTATGGCGAAGTAATGAAGATAAACTTGTAATGCAAGTCCCTGAATTGCTTTCCAAAATCTGTATCAGTTTCGTCATGCCTGAAGAAACTACTCTAAAACCAAGGTGTTTTAGTCATTTTCACTTGTCTGCAAGTAACGTTTAAAATCTTAAACCGGAAAATAAACTACTTATCCACCCTTAGCGCATTCGTAAATGGTTTTCGTAAACAGACCCCACTTGGATATGTTGAGTGGTTTACAAATGGCATTGTTTCTCCTGAAGCTGTGCCCGGGCAGACGGAGCCTTGAGAGCGGCCACCACGCCGCCTGTTCTCAGAACCACTCCTCGCGCCGCCATGCGGGCTTCCCTGGAACCAACCCGGCACACACGGCCGTGCGAACACTCCGCTCCGTATTCGACAAACATCATTTAATAATGTTCGCAGGCTTTCACAGCCAATGTCTGAAGTACACAGCTTGGCTACTGGGTTGCAGCCGTGTCCTTGGCGAATAATTCACCGACGTTTCGGTTAACATTGCAGTCGCCATCATCAGGGAGCAGTTACCTAGGGTCAGGTCAGTAGGTAACTGCTCCCTGATGATGGCGACTGCAATGTCAACCGAAACGTGGGTGAATTATTCGCCAAGGACAGGGCTGCAACCCAGTAGCCAAGCTACTTCAAATCTAATCTAAACAGCTTATCAAACAATTACAACAGCTACACGTAAAATAATAATAATTCTTATAGCTCAAAATACTTTACTGTAGGCTCGAGACGATACGTAAATTCATAAACAAAAGTTTAAATGTAAAATGCAAAGAAAATTTACTTAACAGTTTAGAAAATGCTTGACATTAAAGTGCAATAAATTACATTAAACTTAATTAGTGGCGCGACACGAAGCGACGGGATCAGAGTGCGACTGAGTGGTGCTATATAGACTGTGTGTGTGGACAGGCGCGATGTAAGGGGCGAACCACTGTTGAGCCTAGCTCCAGTGAGGAGTGTGAACTGCGGAACATTTTCAGACATTGAGCGACTTGAAAAAAATATTATTTTTTAAAGTGCCAGTGACTCGTGGTTGGACATTATTTTTAAGTAAAATTATTTATTATTAATGTAAATTTTAGTAATCAATAAACTGCGAAATAAACATAATTAGGCTATCCCTTACGAACTCAGTTCTTCCCACATTATAAATAGTAACAATACACACGCGCTCCCAGTGTCCACTGACGACCACGTTTAGTATATATAAAAAAAAAAGGTGCTTGTACTTAGGTATACGCGTTAGAATTTATTCTTACTTGGCATTATAAAAAATTAACTTTAATTTTGCATGCAAATTAATATAAATAAAATAATAAAAGGACTGGGTTGATATTATAAATACGGTTGTAAAGTATAAATATAATAAAATAAATAAATACTTAGTAATAAATATTATGTAATAACAACACGTGTATAAAACTAATTATATAATTTAGTAAACTAATCAAGATAAATTTTTATTAATAATAAATATAAAAAATGTACGAAACGTTTTTGATAATTTATTAATATAAATAATTTCATAATTTATAATGCAAATAAATTATACATGCAGGAACATAACCTCACTGATATAAATAAAATTAAAAATGTTTATAAACTAAATGTCTATGAATAATGTTCACAAAATATAAATGTTTTCTTTGTATGTAGACTTTTTTTTTGTGCACAATTGTTACATCGTATAAATTCACTCTCATCAGTTTATCATATTGCGCCTAAAGATGTATATCTTCAAAAAGTTCCAATATTGTTTGTTTTATTTTGCCTTGCGCCCGCGCGGGGATTGCAGGCTTTCATTTGAGGACGGCGTGGGCGGCGCGACGGGCTATAACCGCCGCGGGAGATCAACCCCCCCTCCCTTCCACCCTAACCCCTACCAGCCAGGCCCCGGGGCACTAAACACTTTTACACGCGCCCGCCAACTCTTCAAGTGCAGTTCGAGCGCGGCCGTTACCCAACTTTACTGCGTGTTGCCGTCCCTGCGAGGCCCCGTGGGGGAGTGTCTTGGGGGGGGGGGGGTGGTGCTCCCCTCCAACCCTCCAACCCACCAACCATCCTCATTCACAGCGCACACTCGCTGTCACGCCAACCATCTGCTCTTTCAGCTAACACAAATAATTTTTGACTCTCTGCTCCTTTCAGTCAATAATTTAACACTCATGTTAATTAATGTTCGCAGGCTTTCACGCCCATTGTCTGAAGTAGCTTGGCTTCTGGGTTGCAGGTAACTGCTCCCTGATGATGGCGACTTCAATGTCGACCGAAACGTCGGTGAATTATTCACCAAGGACACGGCTACAACCCAGAAGCCAAGCTTACTTCACTCATGTTAATTGTTGTCTTCTAACAATATTTATAAATTGTGTAATTATTATGACATTAAAGCAATCTTTTTATTATTCTTTCGCGTAACTAACTGTATGTCAGAGTGTTAACATTTTAGAAATATTCACAAAAAGAGAACAACATGAAGTATCTAACAAAAATGTTTCTATGGCTTCTTTAAGGCATTGTTTTAATTTATCTGTAACATGTTCTCGAATTAATACAGTTTGAACGCCAAAATAAAGTTATGTAAATCGTATTCGAGAACATGTTACGAACTAGTGAATATAAATAAAACGTGTCATCGAGACTTTGAGTAGGCCTACTCGTCAAAGATGTGTAAAATTTAACCACAGTAACGAACAAATTCATTTTTCATCATGTTGCAAATACACTTCTAATACGAAACTCGAACACGAAATTTAACGTTTAATTCTTTAAAATAGCACTGAGCGTGATAAATATACGAAAATGGTGTTTTCGACTATTTTTTTGGTCGCGATTCAAACTTAGATTCCTCACCCGCCATTAGAATTCGCTGCCGGAGCAGCTGGGTCGAAAAATACTTGAAAACAAACTAAACACTGGCTTTGAACATGATATTCGACAATGAATGTTATTAAAATACAGCCTATCTTGTTAAAATTCATTAAACTGTTACTATTACAAAGTTTCTCTTTGGCTTTCTGAACATTGGCTCGCGCAATCCGCCACAGATGGCAGCACCGTGGTTACACATTTCCGTTCCATGCGACTGTCGTTTCATTCACTAAATAACACCCACAAAAGGCTTATACCGAGAGCTAAGATGCGATACAAAAAAAATTGAAGTTACTAATAAGTAGTCCCCATTAATCAGTTGTAACACGATATAGTGTTTTTAAAATTTTGGTTTCTTTATCCTGCGCAGGACGTTTGTTTCAACCAAATTTTGTTTTGATAGAATCATCATGTTTGCGTGAAGCACGGACGCCACGAAAGGAAATGTAAGCCTGAACAACAGTCTGTACGCGAGGTTGTTAGGGCTGGGGGTCGCCAAGAAACACTGTGTGGTCAAGGAAGGCAAGGGATGGCTGTATGTGGCACGGACTTGCTCAGGAAAGAAGCGATGGCCCCTCATGATTACAGTTGGCTACAAACCGCCTACTGGGACATACATACGCTGTGCACAGCTTCAAGATAAACGTACAAGCAATGCACACACTTGACACGCAATGAACACACAGTACACACTGGAAACGCAATGGACACACAGTAAACGCAATGGAAACACACTGGACATGCAATGGACACACAGTTCAGACACAGGATATGCAATGGACACACAGTACACACACCAGAATGTGCAATGTTAACACAGTACACGCAATAAACACACACAAAACACACACACATAGGACACGCATTTGACTAAAAGGAAGCACATTTGGTCGAAAATTCATCTTGGTAAGATACGATCTGACCAGTAGGATATTATAATACAGACTTGACTACGTACATTTAACGAAAATGACGTATATTTGCACCGAACATTTAAATTGGTTGTTATTCCTCGTATGTTTATTAATGGTTGATTGGTTTCAGAGATATAATTAATTATTTTAAAACGATAATTACCCCTTTATCATTCCCTCAGGGGTGGAATTCGGTAGCTTTTTATAGCCTAGTTTTTAAGTTAGCTAAAGAACTTTGTAAGAAATAAAAGTTAATAAAAATTCAAGGAGTTTTCGATTGATGTTCGAACAAACAGACAAAGAAGAAATATATAAAAAAACAATAGTTTTGAGTTCCTGTTAATGTAAATTGTAATTCCAATAGTTTTTTCATTGTTCCATACAATGTACAGACCTTTTGCCACTAACAGTTTTATTATTAGTTTAGATTATACATTTATTCCAAATGTGCAAGCAAAATAACCTATTGGGCACTAAGCAGCTTATAACATTAAATATAGCTACTACATATTTACAACCACATACCCCATGTCAGTTGACTAGTACCATGCGTTTAGAGACCCTCTTCTTGATGGCTGAGCGTCCTTGCTAACATCTAGTCTGCTGGGTTACTAAAGACCTGAACGCATCGCAGTCGGCAGCAACTCGTACTTAGTAATTTATGTAACTCTAGAACGACAAATACAGTTTCTTATTCCTCGTCTCGAAGCACAAACGGTTGCATTATCTTCTTAGTGAAGTGTTTTGTCCACGATAGCAGGAGTATGGTCGTTGATCACATGATTTAGCGCACAAGGTTTTGTACTGGAACGTCGGAACATTCGTCAATTTCCACTCGAAGTATAAATCAATATTGTAGACGATTCTCTCTTCTTGAGTATTCGAACTGTCTTTCACCAGAAATAAGAAAATATAGCTGTTACATATATCTTCGGCGGATGTAAAATTATAATAAAGTCACATAATATGTATATTACGCACTTTATTACTGACAGCAATATCTATAAAGCTAAATCCAATTTCAAATAATCATTAATATTTTAAATAATTACGTCGTCATTTATAATTTATTTTAAGACAATATAACTCACACGTCTGCCTCTCATTAGGGCTTCTCAAAGTTTATTAAAATACTCCAGAAATTGAAACACACTTTTATCTTTACAAACAAGACATTTCTATATAAATAAAAATATACCATTCTGTAATAAATATTACCTCTCTACACTGTTAATTTAACTGAAAATTATCACATTATGAACTACTAAGACCGGTATTCCACTGTAAAATATTTTATAAAACATCTTTTATAAAACTTCTTTGACCAAGATTCTTTTATAGTGTAATAGGTCATATTTTATCAATTATATCTTTTATAAAATTTATTTTATAAAATGTAATAGGTTGGCATTACATTTTATAAAAGAATTTGATTGTTTACATCGATTCATGGTATTAAATTTAAAAAATGTCCACTAAGCCCTCAAATGAGTACATTTGGACTCTGGAAACGACAAAAATGTTGATTGCTGAGTATGAATGTAATGAAATGCTGTACAGTGCAAAGCACGAAGATTACAAAAATAATTGTGATTAAGGTTAAGAATTAATATACATAGAAGCCAAAATTTTTTAAAAATCTTTTTAGTATAAAAAATGAGGGGGGGGGGGGGGGGGGGATCATCATGACCTCTAGCAACGGGGCCCACAGAATGATGTGGGGGGCCTGTCATCCATAGTAATGTTTTCTTTAAACAATTCAATGTGGTTAATAAGTTTAACTGTTTAATGAACACTTAATACACTACAAACAATCAAATGCTATGCAATTACTGACTACTTCTTTGACAACAATCTTTTATGTAGTGTACTTGACAGCCAAGAACTTTTATAAAATAAGGACTCATCAAATATTTTACTAAAAGATGGAAAATATATTTTATAAAAGATGTTTTATAAAATATTTTACAGTGGAATACCGGCCTAATTCAAAGCTCCAAAGAATAAATATTATATTAATTTAAGCCTTAAAATAATTACAAGCAAATCATGGAGATAAAATGTGAAATTACAAGGAGTAAAATCGGAATAAAATGTTGAAACTTTAAATAAATTATTCAACAACTACAATCACATTACTGGAGTAATAGTACCTACTTACAGGGGCACTGGCAGTGTAACAGTGAGCTGACGTACCCCAGAGGTCCCGTACACTCTAGAGCAGTGATGGGCAGAATCGTTGTAAACAATCAATGCATGTTATCGATGAGTCAATTCTAGAACGGAATTCGATTTCCTTCCCCCTTCTTTCTAACAAGCACTGTTCCGCATAGCAAATATATTTCGCTCCACGGAATGTTTATTTAGTGAAAGCAAGTGTAAGAAACAGGAACTTTCTCGACGACACAAATGTACCGCCATTAATTTCAGCCTTTGTTTTCGTATTTCTCCTCCATTTTTTTTTCAAATAGTTTTCTTTACAGGCTTTAGAAAGATAATTTTCGTAGCACACATGGACTGAACACTCAAACGGACAATGCGGAGATCGAGATAGTCCATGTTCCACGCACGGACAAGTAGGCCTTGGAGTGCGAGATACGATACAACCCGCATGGATCGATGCGATGATCGATTGTTGCAGCGCGGACACCCGGGGGGCCGCACCTGGACCCGGGAGGAGCGGCGACAATGGCCGCCGAGGGCCAGTGCGAGGAGCGCACTACACTTTTATCGCCGCGTCTCCCCCGAATGCCTATTTATGACCGGCGTGGGCCCAGGGCAGTGAGGGGCGGAGTAATGACTCCCGGCGCCCCTGGTAACGGCGCCCTGCTCGTGTCCGAGCGAGCGGAAACGGCCCCTTCACCGGGGCGGCGATTGGGGAGCGGACAGTCTTCGTGCCGCAGCGGTCCACAGCCTGTTTGCTTTCTCCCGGTCGTCCCTGCTCGTCGCGCTTTGTCACTGCAGTCACAAAATAAACTGAAAAGCCACGTTGCAAAGAAAATGACTCATTAAACAACCGGAAAGCAAATATTTAGCTGTCGTTAACTAGACACGTGGGAGAACAATGAACCGAGTGTCAAATATGCGCTCGCTTTTATTATAGAAATTGGACTTTTTTAAACATTGTGAAAAAATCAAAATACGTACTGTACTTCATGTTGACGTCTGTAAATATTAACATTACTCTAAATATAAATATAAATAACATACATTTTTAAAGAGTGAATATTTTTTGTTGCTTGATATGATTCTAAATATTTATGTTTATATATTTGATAGCTTCAGTAAAGTGATAGTATTATCGACCAATCAATATTCAGCAGCATACGTTTTTCATATTTAAATAGTATAAAAAACTATTATTGAATTTAATTATAAAAAGTTATTTTCGTTGGTTTTAAATAATTATTTATTTATAAAAAAGCAATGAGTTTCAAATTTTCAAAAATGTTTTATAATAAACTTTTACGAGTTATAATTCAGAGTTCTAAGGATAGCCCAATTATTTTAGTCTATGTTTAATTAATCACTAACATTTACATAAAATATTGATTTTCCCGCAGATTATTAAAAAAGGGGTAAATGGTTAAATACTTAAGATAAAAAGTAAAAATAAAACTTTTTTTTTGTTCATAGTGAGGAGTAAGAAGTATTCTTGCTGAATAGATATACGACCATGATTTAGCTGTCTAATATATTAGACTCAATAGAATTGCCAAACCCGGAGGAATGAAGTAAATGGTCGCATCTGGGAGAGTGGCTACTGATCGCACACTGGTATTCCTGTATCTAGTTATTCAAATAATGTTAGATCGCAGACGTGTTAAAGAACTAAATACTTCTCTTACATGTGTGACAAAATCAATATTATACAGTTAAAAAGATATCCTTAAGCACATTTTACAGAAACAAACTAAATAAAATGCGCTACAAAAATATTTGAAAGATTTAAGAGAAGCATAAGAATAAAAAGGTCACGTCAACTTTAAAAGTTCATAGCAAAAGGACTACTTGAGAGGGTGATAAGTTAAATGTCGCTACCCTGGCCGTTACATAATTGGGAAGTTTGGATGGTAAGAGTTTAAGTTTGCGTTATGGAAAAGTAACAATTAAAGGGCGTTGAGTGTCGTTAATAAAGTGCAATTATTTTCGTTTATGATTTAACTCTCAACTTGAACACCTATTAAGCTAAGTTTAACGTATTAAGGGTTAAATGTTTTCTAAAAAAATTAGGAGATTTCAATGACTAAGAAATTTTGAGGCTGTATATTTTTATTGTTTTTAATGGCAAACTGCCCAATTTTGCTGTATTCATGCTTGGGATTTTGTTCAATTAATTTTCCATGCGAACAATCAAACAAATAGTTCAAGTGATATGATGTTCGAGTGCAAACGAAAAAAAAAATTACTGTGCTACTTCACAGACTGAGAATCCGTTCATAAAACTTGCGAGTCTGTGTTTATATGATACGCTGGAATAGTTATTTTTGGCCTGCTTCTAGGAAACTGAACCAGCAATAATGTTCGCAGGCTTTCACGACCATTGTCTGAAGCAGCTTGGCTTCTGGGTTGTAGCCGTGTCTTTGGCGAATAATTCACCAACGTTTCGGTTTTTGGAATAGAGAGACAAAAGTCATTACTTTTAAAATAGATATACTAATAAACCATTATAATTTATTGTAAAACTCCTAAAGTTTAGCTAAAAACCTTTGGCTGAGGCAAGTTTTGATGAAACGAACTACTACCGTAAAAACAGGGATTGAAATTAAAAAAAAAATTCAAACGTTGGTTGTGACTACTGTAGTTAACTGCTCCCTGATGATGGCGACTGAAATGTCCACCAAAGACACGGCTACAACCCAGAAGCCAAACTACTTCAACTGAACCAGTAATGGCCATAGAACAACACCTAGTGGTGTAGCACCGAGAAGACAAGCGGAACTGAGGACATCAGAGGGTGGTCGTCAGGAGTAAATGTGGACACTGTGTTGCGAAGTGTCGTGTGCAGCTTGCTGGCGGCACAGGGAACGCAGGAACTGCCGAGCTTGTTGGAGGCTATAGTCCATCCACGGTAACCTCCTACTTTTTTAAACGAACCTTTGAAAAAACACACCAGGATGCAGCATGTTTGGTTCGTTTGCAAAAATACTTTCCATCATATGCATATTAAACATGCATTAACACTAAATTACCGTATAATGATGTTAAATAAAATTTTACAAAAAAAGTAACTATGTACAATATTATTAATATTAATGATCTCGCATGTGTGTAAATGAAACAGTGAGAGAAGTGGTGTGTTGGCAATGATTAGAACGAAATAGTTCCATAGCCAAAATATATATTTTTTGACTTTCCGCGTGTATTTAAGAATTTGTTTGGGTATTTGTTAAGTTTGAACATTTTTTTAAATCTCTGGTGAAATAAAAACGTTATGTTAACGGTAAAAAAATATTACGTGCCGAAACCGTGGTCACGCATTAATAATGTTAATAGTCACTTGTTTGTTTTCTCTTTCAGCCGTTTGTCTGCAGTCTGCACTCTTTACGCCATATTGCAGTGTGTTTTAATATATTACTGACCGTGAAATAACGTACAGTTTGTGTTTCAGGATTTTGTGTTAATATTGTGTATTTTAACTTTGTTATATTATTTATTATCTACTATTGTAATGATGGAATTTGTTATCGTTTTGATATTTTGTGTGGTTCTTGTGATTGCTGTAATGGTAATTGGTTCCGGGATGGGGAAAGCTACTTCTTCGCAGCGTCAGATGGACATCATTAACGTCGCTCAGAACTTATATGTTTTAATTAGGAAAGGCGACTTGAAGAAATGTGACGTTACGCAGACGACCGCGTTTCTTCTCAACATCGCAAAGTCAACTGTTCTCAAGTAAGTAGGCTTTTTTCGTTTTCATGCACGTAAAAAAAATATCGACTGTGTCCTAAGTATTGTCGGCCTGTGTTTTAACTCACGAGGTTTTTTGTGTTTTATTTCCAATTTATATTTTTTGGTGTGAGACAACACCGCCATGTGGCGTCTCTGTTGAAAAGTTAACCTAAAATCATATTAGGCCTACTCAGGTCCTAACAATAACAATATAGGCACTTTCAAGTATTTTTATGGGTGTGATACACGTTTGTTTATAACGATGTTTATAAACTTTATGATAGGTTTAACTATAACATAAGGGAGTGATTTTATAATTTGCATTTAATTAGTTTTTCATCTGTTTGGGAGATCACAAAATAAATAAAAAAACACTTCATTAATTTCGTGGACAAAGTCTGTCATGTTTCCATTTAGTGACCACAAAGCAAATATTTGTGACAAAATGCCATATTTGGAACACTGCCTAACTGCGTATTGTGAACGGGTCCCCGGAAAAGTGTTATGACAAATGTTTTTTTTTTTTTGGTTAGGTACTACAAGAAAGACATTGAAGAAGTTTCAACACCAGGAAAAAAGAGGAAAAAAAGGCCACAGGAAGGAAAGTCACTTGACACAGTCGACGATTTCACAGTAAATGCAATCAGGAATGCAATTTACAGGATGTACGCTGAAGGTAAAAATTGGATACTGAAGAGTAGTTTCAATATCACTGGGGTAGGCCCTACTTAATTGTATTCATTTCATATATCCATATGCAGATTGACCGGTTCAGTTTTTTTCCCGATATCATCTGTCCTTTAAAAATACTTAACATTTTTGGGTGGTTTGTTAGGTTTCTTTATTGATATGGTATTGATATATAGAATATTGTGCAACATATGAAATAGGTACACGTCCTTTTAAGGTTAGGTTAAAGATAGAAAGAAAATTGTTACATTCTAAAACTACAAGTAATGTTTATATCGTTATACACAGTATACATATTAAATAACCTCAACTTTTATGATGTATCAGAAGGTTAAATAATGACTATTTCCAGTATCAATAATATCCAGTTGTGCGCTTTAGCAGTAATTGGTTACAAATTAGTGAGTTGTGGTCTAAGCAAGCATGGTTATTAAAAAAAAATTGGGATACTTAATTGGGTAAATTGTACTGTGTGGCAGGGTCCAGTACAATATATATTCTATTGCAAAATAGTGTCATGCCCCGCCTAACCCTTTTGAAAATATAGGGGTATTGTTATTTTATAAACAATAGGCCTACTTCATTGTAATGAAGTATCATATGAAAACACAACTTAGCCAGACAAACTGTGTGTTAGTGTATGAAGTAACAGAAGGTTATAAGACAGTAAAAGTTTAGTATCGCGTATCCGATTCGATACATTGATCCTGATCGCATGATCCTGCAAATATTGATCCTGTGATTGATGATGCTTGCTTTTCTAATTTATTACGTTTAAAAATCCTGTACAAAACCAAAACTAAACTAACATGCTTTGTTAAATTTAGAAATTCATTACGACAATATGCCAAAACACATGTTTGCTTTGCATAAGTACAGTAGAACCCTGTTATAATTTGTTTTTAAGGGGCTACAAGAAAAAAAAACATAAGCAGGAAATTCAATTTAGTACTTTTTAGTGTGGATTTATTGCCAATGGACTCAACAAGCTGCATAAAGATATATTTGATGCTCCAATTTGCTTGTAGCAAGCCAAAAACAATTTTTCTTTAACATCATGGTGCTTCCAGCTTCTATCTGCTTTGTCTTTACTTACACATTGTCTCATTGCTGTAAAATTGTCTCATTTCTGTATAATTGTCATAATTCACGACAGTGTTTACAGTGAAAAGGCTTAAGTCCAGTTCGTTTGCCACTTGAACATGTGCTTTAAGTGAATACATTTGAAAACACACAGAATGGCTAAAAATTTATGAATTTATTTGTTTTCCAAGGGTGTCAACAGGCAGTTAACTGCTAACATACACATATACATAGACAGTATAGACAAAGGCTTTTAATTTTTTTCGTCTTCTAAAATTTTATGAAGTGAACATTACAAGCACGAAACGCATAATTTGTGAAACATTATATCCAGGAATTAAATACATTGTCCTTATAGGGAAAATATTGGACTTGAAAAATAATACATTATAGGCAGGAAAACTTTATAAGCAGTAAAATTGTAACAGGGTTCTACTGTCATGAATTCTTATCAGCTACTTGAGTATTTAGTTAAATGTTGGCATAACGTAGGTTGAGAAAACACCTACAACGAACTGGACCAAGGATGCACTGATCGCGTGGCTGGAGAAGAATGAGATAAAACATGAAAATAATTTGTTGAAAGTGGAGCTGCTGAGAATAGCTAAACAAAACAAGCCCCGAATACGGTATATTATTTCGTTTTTTTACAGCATTTCTTTAAAAGTGAGATAGTTGCAAAAAATTACGTATACGCCTTGTTCTAACACACTTTTCAGATATGAGGTAGACGAGTTGGCTCGTAACTATGGCCACGAAATTCTACGACTCCCACCCTATCACTGCCACTATAATGCAATCGAACTAGTTTGGGCTCAATGTAAACACCATTACAATAGTAACGTGGGGCGGGCCAAGAGATTTGACAATGATGCAGTTGCAGCCATCTGGAAAGAGGCTCTTGATGCTTCCACACCAGAGAGGTATTTTCATGTTGCATGACCAATGGGGTATTCCTTTTGAAGTAGAAATTGTTTTATTTTCCTGTAGAACATTCCTCAAGCTTCAGCAAAACCCTTACCATACATTTTTACATAATACGTAAGTATTGTTGCCTAGCAGCCTGGTCCTACCATTCCTTTTGATAACTTTGTGTGCTAGTGTGTGTATAGTGTGATTATCATTTTGTGTATATTCATATACCAGTAATACAGTTTTAAAACAATTGGTAAAAATAAGTGGTTTGAATTTGTGTAGTTGTCGTTTTGAAAATGTGTTCCATGTATGTGTTTGTGTTCGTGTTTGTGTTTGTGTTTGTAATTTTATTCCCATGTGATTCATACATATCTGTGTAGTTTCTAGATCTAACAGTGGTGACTTATTTGCAAGGTTTTTTTTTTGTAATTGCAGTCCATTTGCAATTGTTTCATTTCCATAAATAGTTTTGTATTTATTAGTAATTGTGATATTACTTTCTGTTATGCTTAATCTTGTGTCAATGACTTTAAAGTTATGGTGGGTTCAGTGCTGTAGGCAGATTTCAATATTCAGATAAAATTTCAACGTAGAGAATTTTGAATATTTTCATCTAGCGAACTTGAATAGGTATTTACACATGTAGTTCTTGCACATTAGTATTTTCAAAAGTTATGTTATTATAGTGAAATACATAATATATACAGTAAATCATCAAAACTATTCAAAAAATTAAATTTTCGCTATATCTCACTGTTTTTGTCTGGGACAAATTTTAACCAAAAACAAACACAAAACTTATGAAATAAATATTTTATCATATGCATTCTAAGCCTTTATTGATAACATAGAAAATATTTACAGCTTTATTATATCTTGAATAAACCACTTTAAATTTTTTTTTTCAGATAACATAAAACAAAACATGTTACTTCAAGTATTAAATAATAGCTTTGATAGTTGAGGAAAACACATTAAATGAGTTTTGTTGTGTTTAAAAATAGTTTCTTGTGGAGTGAGTTCAAAATTGTGTGTAATAAAGAGCATGCCATGCATTGTTTACTATGCCGTTTTGACAGAAACAAACATATTTTGTTATAGAGTGGTTTTTGCTATAAACAGGTCATTTATATAGAGGTTTTACTGTATACATTAATTTTTTTAGATGGGCGAGGTGTGTGGATCACGTGGAGAAGCTAATTCAAGCAGACTGGGAGAGAGAAGTCCACATAGACAGCGGCACCATTCCTCCACTCATCATCCACCTCGGCGAGGATAGTTCAAGTGAAGACAGTGACAGCGAAGAATTTGAGGTTACGACACAGCAAGTAGATGGAGACAGTGAAGTACTGGCAGTTCCTCTTGATGATTTACCCGGGTGTTCTTATTGAGGTCTGTATGTAATAAACACCTGGGCAACTGTAAGTATTGGGGTTTGAAACATTTTTTTTTTCTTTTATGCATTCCCATTAAGTATGTTGATTACTGGAACTTTATGTATTAACTTTATATTACACATATTATGAAATTTATAATAAATTTCATTTCTGGATTCGTATAGGTGTATTTTGTTGTGTGTCTTCATTTTTCAGTGAACTTACTTGGAAAACAAAAAGCCAGTCCCCATCCAGGGCCACAAATAAATAATGCATATAAGTGGTATAGAAATTACTGTCAATTCTTTACCACAATTTTACTGTTCATAAAATTATGATTTTGTCTAATAAGTATACTCAGGAAAATGTATATAACCATATTTTTATTTGTGGCCTTAACCGGCAAAATGGTAGGGGTTTATTAAATAAAAGAAGAAAATTCATTTTTAAATGTTTTCATCTGAATTTGTTAATTTTATTAAACCTTCAATCCTTAGTCTTTTCCAGATTGCTTAGATGGACAGCCATATGTATAATTGACAATACTTTTTTTTTCAGATGCAGAAAACTGTGTTGAACTGTACTAAAGGATGATATTTATTGCTTACATAAATGTTGTAAATTTATATGTTCTCCTAAACATTTACTTTAAATTATATGTTATTTCTTTAGCTAACAAACTTATTTTTTAATATTTTTACCATTGGGTATCATAAATGTTATGAACATATACATGTATACTTATATCATATTCAAATTACTTATATATATATATATATATATATATATATATATCTTTATATATATATTTCTTGTGTGCGTGTGTATGTCACTGAACTCCTCCTAGACGGCTGGACCGATTTTGATGAAATTTTGTGTGTGAGTTCACGGGGATTCGAGGATGGTTTAGATTCACAATTGGATATTTTATCTCGATTCTGAGTTATAAAAACTAAAAAAACACGCTTTAAAAGCAAAAATTGCAACGCATTATTAGAAGCCATTAAGTTTTGCTATTGTAAGGAACTAAGTAGAGAGTAAGAAAAAAATAAAGATCCTGACAGTTTATAGTGTCGCCATATTTGTTTCAATTTTCAATACCCTTTTTGTATATTACAATTTAAATTGCAGAAAAAAATCATGTTTCATAGCCACACAAATAGTGAGTGTGTGTCATTTCTCTATGTCCACGAGGTCTCACCGCGTGAATTTTCTCCTTAGAGCGAACCCGCCCGCTTAATTAAATAAACAGCTTTTATCGTTGAATGATTTCATGATTTATTTAATGAAAATATGCTCTCATAAAAAAATTAGTTATATAGACATTCAATAGGTGTCTTTCTCTCTCTCTCTCACTCTCTCTCTCTCTCTCTCTCTCTGAAATGTATGTAGCTTGCTCGCGGGTCAGTAATGCAGACAATCTTTACATTCTAGCTCAAGACGGAAAAAACAGTAAATGTGGTTTACAAAGACATTTTATGAAGTGTCTTCCCGTCATTACATTTGAAAGTAGAAACATATTTACTCAGAATTTAGGTAGTAACATATTTTTATTGCAAAGACTGAAATAGAGGTGAGAAAAATTATCATTTGTGAACATAAGAAAACTACTACAACTGTATCAACTGTTATGTTATAATGTTTAAATTTGTAAATGGTGCAAGATAATATAAAATTCCATGCGGAAAAAGTCGTGGGCAGCAGATACGTATAGTTATAGGTGTGGGGCTATGCATGCTGATTTTTCATATACTGCATGGATGCGAACATGTAAGAATAATCTATCTATCTTACTGTAATAAAACAGTACTTTTTCTGTCTGTCTGTTTGTACGCGATTTTGATGATATTTTGTGTGTGAGTTCACGGGGATTCGAGGATGGTTTAGATTCACAATTGGATATTTTATCTCGATTCTGAGTTAAGAAAAACTAAAAATACACACTTTAAAAGCAAAAAAACTAAGCATTGTTGATATTTAGCCTCCATGGCAACGGGCTTTTGCATTGTTGTTGCCTTCTGCGTAACCATGGGAAATGTTTTTGGTAACGGCAGTGGCGTGCCCAAGAGGAGGGGTATGTATAATGAGAAGATACAAAATGTCCAGCGTAGAAATACTTACCGCCATATCCATATCTCACAAAAAAGTACATTTGGGCAGGACAATGTCTGTCGGATCCGCTAGAAAGATATATAGAGAGATAGAGATATAAATAGAAAAATAGAGAGAGTTATAGAGATATACATAGAGAGATAGAGAATTAGAGAGATGAAGAGAGATGCTTAGTATACGTTTAAAAAATTACAAAAAAAAATTTGATTGAGGCATTGCAACGCATGCCGGGCATTACATACATACACACACACACACATTGTTTTGACAGCTGGTGATTGTAAACAAACCATTTGACATTTGTCACATGACAATGTTTTTGTTTACATACAGCGGAAGGATACATAGTGACATTAAAGTAGATCCGGTGAAAAGCAGGGCTTCAGAAAAGTAGGAGGTTACCGTGGATGGACTATAACACGCTAAGGGAGGAGCCGTGAAGTGGGCCATCACCCCTCCCCCCCTTCCAGCAAGTCATCGACACCCGTGGCAGACGGTGATTCACGACACCAGTCCTCCCGGCATGCGTTCACCGCGACTCTAGGGTCGGTATTCCAACACACGACAATAAGAGTTCACATGTTGAATATGATACACATTCACCCTTACCGTATTCCTGCTACTCGATATGACACGCCCAGTCCCTTATTTGTAGGGAACGGATTTCGGTGCCCTATCCGTTGCCGATCTTTTACCCAAATTCCGCGCATGCGCAAATCTCACTTTTTCGTTTATTTCAGCGTATGGCCCCATTAACCCCCTATAGTCTTTTTTGTGATCATCGGAGTACCTACCAAGCGTGTTGATGTGCCAAATGAAATTTTATAATAGCGAAACTAACTTGGAATACATTTTTTACATTTGAATGGTCACAACAATAAATAATCGCAACATAAAAAGTACTTGAGAAAATTAGAAATGTGATTCAATTTTTTGTGTGATGGTGATGCTATTTAATTTAATGCAGCTTTTTGGACATACGCCATTGCAGTGTTGCACTGTTTATCTTGGAAAAATTTTCGAAGGTCAATAAATAAATAAATAAAAAGTGTGAAGATCAAATTCACAGAAAACAAGTTTGAATCAGCTGATGTCGGACAAACGGAACCAACGATATAACTAAACAAGTCTTTTGGCCAACATAACGACGACAGCACGGACAAAAAAATGTTCAATTTCTATATATCAGACAGCACAAGAATTCCGTTGAACGAACTTAAGAATGAAAAATAATATAACAACACAGACGAACACAATGGGCTAACAACTACGAGACAGATTAAATTCAGGTTGGCAACAAACCTGGACAACGCAGCAAACATATGAACACAGCGATGAAGATAAACAAGTACTATGGCCAAAGCAACGACGATAACACTGACGAACACAGAAGGTTTCCAGTGACAACAGTTTGCGACGTTTCGGGAACGCGGCCAATCAGGATAGCCCTTGCGTGCCATTGACTGTGCAAGGACGGGAGCTCTAACATATATAAACCCATGGTTTCCTAGTGTCCAATATCAGTCTGTTTGTGCTTGATGACGGGAAGTGATGTCAGTGCCCGAAACGTTGCAACTGTTAGTTGTCTTCGGAAACCTTCTGTGTTCGTCATTGCTATCGTCGTTGTGTTGTACGCATGGCTAATATTAATTTATGAGCAATGAGGTGGTAATCGCGTTGTTTGAATAACTCTTTTATATATGACGTTTCGTTGTCTTAAGCTTTGTGTGTGTATGTCCAATAACTGTTTGACGTAAAACAGTTCATACAATTTTCATCAATGTAATTTACATAAAAGTATTCTGAAAGTCATAATGACTGTTATAATGAAGATATGTTAATGTTTACTTGCACAAAACTAAACGAGTGTTCTTACATAGAAATTAACTTTTTTTCCCCGCTATATGTATAAAGTAAACTACGTTTAGTTTCAGTAAATTTCTTATGTTAATAATATTTCACCAAGAATATTTAAAAAATTTAATTTTAAAACCAACCTTTTCTTTAGGATTGTTATGCGACTTTACATTACCAGTGAATTGACATACTCAACATATCAGTTCATAAAAAATACGATTTATTGCAGCAATATTAACAGTGGTGTGCATTTGTATGTTAACGCTACGCGTTTTGATTATAAGAAATATCAGATTAACAGAAAATATAGAAACTCATATGGTTTGCACAAATTTAATATACAAAAATTGTTTTTTGTGATTTAAGACTTTATTCATTACTTTACGGTCTCTGATTAAATACCCCCTCCTTCAACTATAGGTATAGAATAGGTGAGATTGATAGTATACAAAAAAAAAGAATTTAAACAAGAAATTAAGAAAAAATATAATTCTAAAATCCGCCCATTCAGAATCATATTATTACTAAACAATATTTATAATCATATTTAATTAATAAAAATATTTTCGGGATGAATTTTAACAATCTACAATCCATATTATACAATTAATTCAAACAAAATTACTCAACAGTTATTCTACATTAAGTTTTTGATCTCTGTAGATTTAAAAATGAATGCGAATTATTTATTTATATGTGATTTAAATGCCTGATATATATGAACGCAACAATCAAGGGCAAAACATGGAAAAATATATTTTCCGCCTGGCTTCCTGACTAACTCAATCTTAGTATCTTCACTGTGAAGAATCAAAATCTTAATGTATTTGTATAGCATTCATATTAACGCCAATGAAATGATTTAAAATTTTTTTTATATGCTAATAATTAATTTTTCAGTTGTTTAAAGTACATGTTTAAATTAGTGTCTTTCTTGGAAGTAGAAGTATTAATTTCTTATTCATTCCGGTAGGCTTAGTGTAAACCAATAAAGCTAGCCTCACAATCTATGTTTTAACTGTGTGAATGATGCCACTTATTAAAAAATAACACTGTGAAATATATGGAAAGTTATGTACAGTTTAATCATACCAATTGTACTAATGCAATTTTGATAGTACTTCTACTTGACCACAAGAGTAAAATTACCCCAACATTGGTAGAGACTTCTGTCTCAAACACTTTGTATAAAATTATACAATTTTATTTTTATTTTTTGCTTACAGTGAATGCCAGAAGCATTGGTTGAAGGTGAAACTTTAGTTCATGTAACTCATACATGTGGGTAATACATGGCCGGCACTTATAAGAGTTTTTTTTTAAAAAAAGTGGTTTGTCTGTAAAGTCGGTTTACGGACGTTAATTTTACGTGATAACGCCATAAGAAAACATTGATGAAAAATTGCATACTTTTTAATTTTCAAATATTATTTACAGTTTTTTTTGCAAATTTAATT
This sequence comes from Bacillus rossius redtenbacheri, assembly GCF_032445375.1. Classification (NCBI taxonomy): domain Eukaryota; kingdom Metazoa; phylum Arthropoda; class Insecta; order Phasmatodea; family Bacillidae; genus Bacillus; species Bacillus rossius. Next base: position 15,213,083 of record NC_086337.1, read on the forward strand.
TAAATTATTTTTAAAAATATAATCACGAACAGTTAGTTTAAAAGCCGGCCTTAACCTGTTTGATATTAGGTATAGAAGATTCTCTCGCACGGTGGTTGGCCAGTTCTTGCACTCTCGGCTCAGGCGGAACGTGACAATGAGTCATGCTTTTTTGTGCGTGCAGCCGGCGTTCATCGATTTATAAGACGTTATCACGTCAAAATACTTGTATCGTTGATGGTATTGGTGTCGTCAGGGGTGTATGTGTGTCAGTGAGGCGGGATGATAAGCGCGACGCTCGCTGGTGCTTCCAGCGCGGTATAGCCTCTAAGCGCAAGCCTCTGAACTGGCGCGCATTCGTCTCGTCGTCACAGGATAACTGTGAAATTTGAGCGGTGACCGTAACATTATATGGCGGAGAAATGAAGATAAAGGTGTTATGCAAGCCCCTTAAGTGCTTTCAATAATCTGTACTGATTGTTTTATGCCTAAAATTTACTCTGAAAACACGCGTTTTAGGCATTTTAACGCTTCTAAAAATACAGTTTAAAAACTTAATCCGAAATTAAAAGTACTTTTCGGCCCTTAGCGAACTCTTAAATGCTATTCGTAAATAGGCCCCACTCGGATATCTTCAGTAGTTTTGAAATCGCGTTGTTTTTCCTGAAGCTCTGCACACCGTATGTGTGCCCAGGTAGGCGGGCCCCTTAAGGGTTCAAGGTCACGGTTGTGATTCTGTCCCGCTGGAGAGCGCTAGTAGTCACGATCAGTTGAACACTCGTTATCACAGACACATATTCTTCCCGGGCGCCGCTGTCATCCGGGTAGAAGCGGGGGGGACACGATAATTACAACGCGGTGTTGCCAAGTGTTATCTGACACGTGACGCTCGCACCAAGGGCTATGGGCTACCGAAGACAGGCGGTTCCGCGGTCGCTCTGCAAGCTATCCGAGGGCAGCTAGACAGTGCCTTCTGCTTCCGAATGGGCCCCAATTGGCGGCGTGTGCTATTTGGGAAAGGCAGTCTGGTACGATTAAGGAAAAGTTAAATAGAATATTACCTACAAAATTATATTCAAATAAAAAAAAACACAGAAATAAGGGCAAAATCCTAATATAGTGATTCAAGAATTAAAACAGAATTATATTTTTGTGTATTCTCAGTTTAAAGTTATTTCCATAAAGGACACATATTTATTTCAATGGTTTCGATTTTGGCAAACAATATTTTAATAATTTAACGTAACTTTTTTTAGTTTCCTGATATCATCATCCAATCGGTTTTAAGTACAATAAATATTTGATACATTCAGCAAAATACGTACCGTTTGTTTGTTTCAAATGTTACTATATTTATATAAATTTGAAATTGTACCGTATTAAATTAACACTGTATTGAAAAGAATATGCTGTGTGACAAACAGAAATTCTTCAGTGCAATTTATACTAATCCAGGCTAATACTTTATTAACAATAATTTTTTTTTATATATTTGAGGCCTATTGACTCGCGTTTTGATTAGGCTGGGACAATATGTTACAAAACGCAAGCAGAGTTAGTAATAAATAAACGACATTTTAGCATTTTTTCTACAGTTTATTTCATCTCGTGGTTCCGGGTTATAAATGTCCAGAACATTTAATGCAATACTTTACTTCACCCAATATTTTTCACCCAATATATATTTATCCCGCGATTGCCTTGAGATCCTTACAATCTGGAGCCTCGGCTTATAACTTATATTGGACACAAAAATATTTCCTTCATTTTTGCGATGAACCTCCCCGTTTTTCACAGTCATTCGAAAGGAAACTTGACATTTGACTACTGTAAACGTAAACACTGTTTTATATTAACATAATTCCATGTAAACAATTTAGTGTTTATAGAAATAATTTAGGCATTAAATAAATAACGTCGAAACGCAACTCCTGTACTTTTAACCTCCGGAAAATCACTAATTCTACTCATTGAAAACAGAGACTTTACCACTCGCATCGGAACTACACATGTAGGTTTTATTTAATTCCAATTAATGATTGATATAAACTTAACCACGCAATGTTATGATTTATTTTCAGTACCTACTTTCATTTTCTTACTAAATGAATACGACTGAATTAAGCACAAATAATCAAAAACCGAAATGTCACGTTCATCCGACCTTTTCTTATCCAACATTTCGTATTATCCGACATCTCAAAAATAAAAACTATTCTATCGGAAACATAAATGACAATTTGTGTCATAATAATTTTTGTTGATCCCGACTCTAGGTACTGCAACTTATTATTCAGCCAGATATTTTTGTTATTTTTTGGTTGTAAAAATGTTTATTAGGTTTGAAATGTTTAAAACATTAGCAAAATTTTACTTTTATAATGTTTTATTAGCAATTCCCTATTAATCCGACATTTTAACTATCCGACTTTCTGCTGACCCGTTTATGTCGGATAAGCGAGACACTACTGTACGACAACACCGGGACGGCCTCCACTGGGTGATTGAGGGGTCCCAGTGTGATGTAGGCGCCAGCAGTGCTGCTCCAGGGGCTAAGGTGAGCTGAGCGAGCAGGGGGCCGAGGTGGTGGATATGCTGGGAAGGGTTCCTCAGCCTCTGTGCATAGCCGGAGCTCTAGCGGCTTTTCCGATTGCGTATATGTCGCATCCATATCCACGCCCGTGGGGGCCCGGGGCGGCAGGGCCTTATGGCTAAGAGCGCCGGGTCAACAAAGAAAAGGGGGGAAACCCCTGAAAGGTCTATGAACGACCACATCAAAGATGTATAATGATTTTGTAATAGGTATTCGATGAAACTCAAGCAATATTTAGTTTCCCAGGTAAACTTGTAGAGTTACAATGTAGATCGTAAAAAAAAAAAATATTTCTCCATGGTGCGATTTTGGTTTGCGATTATTTGAAGTATCACAATTGATTTGTCTACTATTTATATCAAATATGATGTATTAATTACACTTAGCTTTATGCTAAGTAAAAAATTGGCATTCCAAACATATAAACTCTCGTCAGTGTAGTAATGTTACACAAATTTAGGTAAGTAAATATAAAGATTTACCGTGATAAATATTTCAATTTTTCAAACATCATACATTTCACTGATTACAAAACCTAAATTCAATCACAGAATTTGATTTAGTCTCATATTACAATAAATCCAGTTACAGCTTCCTTAAAAAAAGCAGAACGAAAAATTGGTTGTCTGTAAAGTCGGTTTACGTACGATAGTTTAACGTGACAACGTCATAACAAAACATTGATGAAATTATTGATCCAGAAGAAAAGTAAATATCATATTCGGCCTGAGACTGAGCCGTAATAGGTTTTTGCAACCAAACCATTTAGGCATTAAAAATATTATATTCTTTGAGGAAGAATTTTTTTTTATTTTTCTGTCTTTTGTATGATAAAATCTACCTCTGCATACATTTATGAATAAAATTGAATCATTTTTATTGAATTATCACTATTTTGTATGGATACAAAGGAGTGAAATGAAAAGTACAATTTAATTAATAAATTATTTTAATTTGCATTCATTAATTCAAATATATTTATTACTTTTGAAATGTTGCGTGCGCCGTATTTATTTTTACAAGTACAAAAAAAAATTCGCAGTTGCCGAGTTCGAACCGACTTCCTTTAGATTGGTAGTTAGCCTTGCTGACCGCACGGTCACGAGGCCATACTTCATAACGATAGTTTCAGTTGTTATATACATATTTATAAAAATTTTGTTCACGGTAGGGGAATAATATTATTTCGTTTTTATAACACGATTTTATAACAAATACGCATCCCAAACACACCAAACTTATTTATAATGTGTTACAATATTTTTTAAAACATTGTGCAAAAGATCCCGGGTGTAATTTGAATTATTATGTGTAACTGTAAAACACCATTTTTGGTTCAAAACGTATTTGAATATTCAACATTACTTTTAAATAACCGTACCGATTGTGCTGAAAATCGGTGGACGATCGTTAAATTATATAATATTAAAAATTCAAACTACGAAAATATGATTGAAAAGTCAAATCGATGGTTGTTCCAATCGAGTGGAAGAGAGATGCCATGCATGCGTACAATGAGCATGAAGAGAGATGCTACGCATGCGTACAATGAGCAAACAGGACACATCCGTAGTGGGACACTTTTTCGTGCGTGCAGCCGGCGTTCATCGATTTATTAGACGTTGTAACGTCAAAATAGAATAATTGTGGTAATAGTTTTAAGTTGCTTTCTAGGAATTGTAAGAGGCCTGAATCGGTCTGCACTTCAAAGTCAAGATGAATCTTCTAACTGTGTCGCTGTAGTTACTTCGGGATCAGGAGGCTGGAAGTGGGGTCAGTATAAGAAATACTGGTAAATTCGTGAACACAATGCACAGTGATACAAATAAGGCCACAACTGTGATTAATTAATTGCACAAGTACTGCAGTCTTCCTTACTTTACTCTCTAGTTTTGAGTTCATTTCAAAATCGTACTACCTATATGGTAGCAACTCAATTAATAAACTTTACCCACTAATTTTGTGAAGCTACGTAGTAAATAATCAATATCCATGTTTAACTTGAAGAAGTCCCATAAAGAATGCATTATTATCAGTTAAAAGTAATAGGAAATAAATATTCTAAAGACCATGACGAATTAATTTTTTGAACTGAATGGTTTCTGCAGTGGACTGTCTTGTGTGCTTTTCTTGTAGGTTTAATAAATATGGTATTACATATGAGGGTCTGAATATCCTGTTTCCTTGTAAATTTATCCATGAAGAACTCTCAATTTGGCTGTTTTCAACAATGAGGTTTGGTAAATGCTCATTAAAATCTTCACAAACAGCAGAACTGTAAAATAAAAGTAAGAATAAAATGTGCTTAACAATAATAAAATAAGAAATTAGTTCAATACATATTTTAACTTAATGTTAAATTCATGACTATTGTTAAGAACGCATGCTTATTACACAGTTATGATTTGGCATTTGATTCGGAAATATTGTTTTCAGACAAAGACGTGTAATGATGCAAAATGGTCATATGTTAATGAAATGTATCGCTACAAAACCTCGATATTGTATAATCCTATCATCTTATTAAACGTTTTTAGGGCATAAAAAAACAAACTTTTTTTAAAAATGATTATTAGTTCTGATTTTACTTAAAGACTTTATTATTAATGAATGCTCAGGATAACATGCTATATTTTGTTCGTATGTTGAGAATGACAATGGAGAATATTCTGTATGAAAACTAAAATTATTCATAAAATGTTTGTTCACATCGTAATTATCACTGGAGACAAGAATGATTCATTTAAGTGCATTTAAAGTAAATCTTAATTTCCGCATCGTAATAATGTAAGATGTAAACAAGCCCTATTATGTTAAAATTTTCCGTAGCAGGTTTCCTTTAAAAAACTTACTGAGATGTACATCTAAATAGCCTTAGTTAAATATTTATAATTGTTTAATTATTTCATGTATTAAAAATAGCAAGACGAATAGTGGAACGATAATAATGCTGTGGCTATCAGTCCTCGCGTATCTTTATATTATTACTTTTCTGTCGAGGTTTTCCCACTACTATGCCGAAACACACAAGACCTTAAAAATCACAGTGAAAACCTAAAGCTATAACGAACATTTCTCTACTTCTTAAAAATAAAAGTAACTATTTTGTAGTGTTTTTTTTCCTGTGTATAAAAAAATAATTAAGAAGTTGTGGTTCCCAGATAAAAATGAAATAGCTTCACACGAATTCTTAATTCACACTTTTTTCCAGCTCTATTTAATTCTATTTTAGCTTTTTAGCTAATTTCCTCAACTCTTTCAGCTCTAAAATGTATTGCAGTTGTATTTTGTATGCGCTGGCTTGTATGTTCTTTATTGGGGTAAATAGTTATTTGCACTGATCTGACCTGAAGAATAAAATTTAGAATATATGTAGATTTTAAATGCTCAGGCACATTATAAAATGTTCATAAACTAATTCTATCAGTTAAATAGTTCGTTCATGTTTATCTTTTTCAAATACATGGTGAACAGCGTGCGCTGTGGATGTAATAAACAACATTTATTATTTTATTTAACAGTCTGAAATAAAAGATGGAAATATTCAGTTTACCTATCTATTTACAATATTAAATGAGTTGTTCTATTTAACTTGCTTTACATGTCATTTAAATGTTCAGTATTTTGAATATATATATTCATAAATTAAGAGGTAAAAAAAATCGCTGCTACAATAACTGTCCAAGCAATGTCACAACGACTCATCCATCTAGTTGCTCACTCAATGGTCCTCAGAAAAGCACTGATCACCGTAGCTAAAATTGCTAACAGCTCGGCTGTAAGCAGACTATTACCAAGATAACGACTGGACATGGAGTCAGAAGTTCTTTGATGTGGTAATGCACAACATCGCGAAAATTCGCCCGCTAAGAAGTTTGGCGCAAATTATACTGAAGATTATGGGAGAAAATAAACGTAATTGCAGTTACTAAGTGACCACTTTACTACATAAACCTAAATGTAATTTTTATATATATATATATATATATATATATATATATATATATGTTCCAGCCTCATGAACCACAATTAAATTTGTTTAACATAGGCCTAATCAATGGCTACCATATCAAAATTATTTTCAAGGGCCTGTCGAATTACTACAATTTCGTAAATATAGTTTGTAAAGAAAAATTATTTTTTCCTGTTATTCTAATCAAATACAACCATGTTATAAAAAGAGCAACATAATAACATTGTGCGTATTATAATTGTAGTCATTGGCATGATGATAGTATTACATTCTCTTGTAAGTAAGAAATTGTTTAACTGATAACAATGTATTCATATCCTACTTAGTAATATTCATTTTAAAACATCCAATATTTCAACTCCATTAATTGCAGCACCGACTAGTTTTAAAAACTTTGATACCTTATTTTATTTTACAAGTTCCCGTGTGCCGGCGGGTTTGTTAGGGCTCGGCGTATCAACTACCTAATCTTAGGAACACTAATGCCTAAATTTATTGGCCAATAAATGCAAGACAATGGCCGCGAAAGCCGGCGAAATCTTTATTACTAATGCCTAAAATTTATTTCAAAATCTCTGATCCAGATTTAGACGTCCATATGTTTTTTGATAGTTTAAATAGTTTCATCGCATTTTTATGCAGTAATTAAGCTTAGATAGTTTCTTGTGAAATTGTTGCTTTTCAACGCTCGCTCTTTACGTCTGCCAGTCCGGGGCGGATGGACAAATAAATTACATAAAAAAATTATACAATTTTAACTAAATTCATGGCACACCCGAAATTCTGATCCAAATTCCTTCCAAAGGTACATAGCGACTTCAGCTACGGTCACCTGAAATAATACTGGGGAATATCGCATAGAGTGGTCATTTCATGTTGCACATTTAAACTGTATTGCTTGCAATCTTTTAAAAAGGCTTGCTGAATTTATAGGCAGGCAAAATAATAAAACTTTAAAATGTGTATTGTTTTTCTTGTAAGGCTGCATGTACCATACACAACCTATAAGGCCAATAAAAACATTTTACGAATGAAATATATATTCATTTCCCGCTGGAAACCTTTAGCCCTAAGCCGGTTGTTCACTACAGAATTATATACTGTACTGACTGTGTTGATTTCAAAAGCATACTCTAGCCGTAAAACCCATAAAAATCATATGGACGAGTGGCCGCTATGCGCGTTAGAAGTGATGTATCAATATATGTAAGTGATAGGGGAATAATAATGTCTACGAATGTGTGGATTGTGTGCAAGTATGCAAGTGAGCAAGTAGACAAATGCGCAAGTATTCAATTAAGCGAGTGTGCTATAATGCAAAAATTTCATTGAGCACCTCACTCCTGAGCCCCGTTCCCCTATCCTCCTTCGAATACGACACTGCTGATAGTTAGTTACCCTGTAAGCGTTACGCTTTTGTTATGCTGATTACAACATCGCCTCATCTTACTTTACCAGCTGTAAAAAGGTTACAAATAAATTTTCTTAAAATAATTGTTGCATCATATAAATATATACCATTTACTTTGACGTTTAGATGCTAGAAGAAGCTTCATTCGTTTTTTCATGGACTTTCTACTGTGAGATAAAGGTCGCGAGATCTTGTAACACTTACGCCAATTTCTTCCCATGGCTGTAGCGTAGCAACTGGAGAATTGAACTGAGGAACAAAATCACTTGAAGTGCGGGTTTACTGTCTCGTGACAGCTGATGGTAAGGGGTGGATGAGGGGGAGATAGGCGAAGTGGCAACTACGCCGTTCCTTCTCTCATTCCACGCGGCCTTATCTCTTGTCCGCCGCCGGCGGGGCACGTCATATTACCAGCGTGCATTGCAGCCTATACATCAGGCACTTCCACAATATTCATTTAAAAAAATTAGTGTTGCTTGTATATTTAACCAGATACATTGCCAAAGCCAAGGACTTTTCGTGAGATTGAGATATGACCAACGTTGTTAGGAGATGATTAAGGGGGTAGAACATACTGACTGATAATTGTGACCAAATTAAAACTTAATTTTACAATATCAAACTTAAAAACTTAAAATAAATTAAAATTGTTTTCGTAGAAACCTGTATGCTTATAATATCTACAATTTGGTGTTTGTTTTAGTTTTCTATTACAATAACTGACGGAATCGCGTGCATTTAAGTTTAACCTGTAAATCCCTATCCCGCCATTCGGCTAGCATGGGAGTGAACCGAGCCCTTAATGCTAGTCGCGTGCCTGTCGCTACCGGGGTCATCGCCGTCTGAGAATGCGTGAGAGTGAATGAGCGAAGGATATCTGGGATGAACAGCACTCAAGTAAAATACCAAAAACCATAGGTCAAAGTAACTGCACGATAAGAGCTTATCTCCCGGTCATTAGACCGCTATAGTGGATTCTGAAAATGTACTTACGTCAGAGAATATAAATCACGACAATATCGCTTTGGCATGCGCGGGGTGATCGACTGCAGCGCATGCAGATAACGGGCTCGTACAAATTACGTTTATAATTTATCTGGAGCTGCATTTCAGCAAATGGGCCGGACAGATAAACATCTGAAATCACAGCGTTACTAAATTGGCGTGGTAGTTTGCGATACACGTGCCCCTGTATCTCCCTGTAGGTAACCGTCGGAACATCATAATACATCAATGCAGTAGATTCAGATGAACGTATACCGTGATTTACAAGTGCATATTTACAATTTTCCGTGCGTGGAACAATGCTATCTGCGGTATACCCCGCCGTGTAACAAGGGCAGATATAGTTCACCAACATGCGAAGGACCATAGAATAAATAGATTTTCACTAAACCTACCGCGACCACATTTAGAAAAACGAGCAGAGAAATGCCAAAATTACAGTCCTGTAATAGCTTTAGGCGGTAGCAGAAACACTACCCTCACCAAGCTTGGTAGTATAATGGTAGAGCGGCCACTTATAGATTTAAAGGAACATGGTTCAAAACTCGTCAAGGGGGAAAATTGTGATACGATATAACGCAAAAAATTACTTGATTATACTGCTACTAGTATATCTTAATTTTATAATATTACGAGATAGATAGCTCAGTCCACTGGATTGGTTGTTCTACAAACTTACCTAAAAACAAAACTAAGTGTGCGTTGAGACCATGTGTGGAAGAAGTGAAACTTGTTGCTTATTAGGTAGAGATAGAGATAGAGATAAATTATTAGTATTTTTATTGAACAAGAGATAATGATTGAGAATATAGATGATGCGGGTATGATATCAAATGAAAATATGTCTTTTTCTGCGCCCTGTGCTCTAGTATCCGTTCACTGGCTCTTTTTGACGCCTCTTTTGCCGGTTTAATACAATGTTGCATTTGATAATACCTCTAATCTGCTTCTGCCTCCTAATTATTTTTAGGCATGATGTTAGATAACGATCTTAAGCTGAATAAAATTAAAAAAAACACTCTATCTATACTAATATTATAAAGCTGAAGAGTTTGTATGTTTGTTTGTTTGTTTGTTTGAACGCGCTAATCTCAGGAACCACTGGTCTGATTTGAAAAATTATTTCAGTGTTGGATAGTAAATTTATCGAGGAAGGCTATAAGGCTATATTATATTATCAATAACATTAGGGATCCTTATTAAAAGTCCAATTTAGAATCAAATGCGTTGGAGGGTGTTAGATACAACATGCAGTACACGTACGAAGTGTGTGTTGACAATGCCGCAGGCGCTAGAAGTTTATTTCCTATTGCCTAATAACATTGTTGCCACGCACTAGATGCCTTATCATTCTTAATTTTCCCATACAAGTAAAAAAAAAACACCCGTGTGATATTAACAACGAAGCAATCAGTACCCTCATAAGAGTTCAATTAGTATTTAAATACTTTTTATCACTTTAAATCGCAAACCTAAACTATTGTTTTTTTCCCTCTCTCTGTGTTTAATTTGTTTTTTATTGCCCTTTTTTTCAAGTATATATATATTACAGACTTGAAACTTCACAGTAATGTTCCTAATGTTACGCAGGATGACATTTTCCAAAATTAGATCCCATGGGTGGTTAAAACCAGGCAACAGTGGGTACTTTGTCTGCATGAGAACAGGATTTTGCATTGTTCATGCTTTCTGCGTCTCCATGGCAACGGGCATCGCGCGGCAGTGGCGTACCCACAAGAAGGGGCATGTATAATGAGCGGCGCAAGAGTGATCTGCCTGTAGACTGCCGTAGCGAAGTACGGGTACATCAGTTGTACGTTGCGTGCACGAGTCGGGAAACCATCGGTGCTATTCCTTTTCTCTCCGGTACATTATACAGCATTGTAATAAATTTTCACTGAATTTTTTTTATTTACCATTACTGTAAATGGGAGATGTGGCTTATTTTTTTCCATTAGTATAGCCGTGCGAAGCCGGGTCGGTGAGCTAGTCGATAATAAAACACATTTATAAAATCTACCTTACAATACTATAAGTACCTTTGACATTTAAAATCACAGAGTTCACATACCAAAAATAATTTAAACTGAGTAAGCTAACCTCTTAAGTCTATACGTCTTTTTTACATTTTAAATCACATTATTCACATAATCTTATGATAATTATTAAGTTAATTGCATAATTTAATAACTATTTCCCACACTTATAAATACATTGTAGATACTTTCAATTTAATTAAATATGGTAGCGTCAATCTTTAGCCGTTACGAAAACTGAGGAATAGACGAACACAAGCAGCGTTACGAGAATTCTATAGCATCACCGCTGCGTCATTTATACATCTCCTCTGCCGTCTCCTCTTCCGGCCGTTAAAACTAGAATATATATGATAAACAACGTATCAATCCCTCCTCCTTTTTTCCATATTTCCATTCGACCGCTAGTACATGCGTTGGAATGGCGTCGCCACTGACGCACTCTCCTACTCAACCGGTTCCTCCACTTCGTTCCTAACTATTCCGCTCATGCTATCGGAATTTTCGTAAGCTCGAAAATTATAGCTCCCTCAGCAAAGAAGTTTCAATTCAAATTTAATATCTTATAAGTAAATTTAATATTTATTAAGTCGATCGATCTCAACAAACTCTGTACAGACATCAGAACCACAGCCTGGGTCGTGAGCTACACTAAACGGTAAACACGTAGAGCGCCATGTTGGATCGAGTGCCGCTGCCCCCCACTGTCGGACCGCTCACTTGCGACACAAGCTCAAGGACGTATTAGCGAGCTGACTGCAGGGGCAGAGAGACAACACCTTACTTGCGTCCCCGTGGCCAATCGTGGGAAGTTATTATGGACGTTTTCGTTGCGGTCTAAATTTAAATCGTGGTACCCGTATGTTTCGGTCTGATTTTAGACTTTTCACGATCAAAAGTAACGTTTACTAATGAGACAAAACCCAGTTTTCTCAAATTAAAATCTCGATTTCAATTCCAGAATAAACCTTTCGAATCCGGATCTAGGTGTCAAGAGTCAAAATAAATAAATGTGCAATATATGAAAAATACAAAGGTGTTGAAACATTCTACCCTTTAAATGATTGTTTACATAATTATAAAGTTTCCAGAACCAATAAATATTGTAATTTTATTTATATAATTACATATTAAAAGTAAAATATCTTGGGGAATGGTAACAGGAGAAGGTATGAAGAAAAATATACTGCCCTGGTAAACTTCAGAGGTTATCTATGTGAATATTTAATTTATTTCAATTACTTTAATATACTTCTTCGAAACTTTTTCCAAGAATATCAACTCCTTGGAGTACTAAGAGTTTCGTGGTATTTTGAGGATTTGAGGATTTGATTGGCCCATTACTAGAAACAATATTTTGGGAGAACCTAAGAGGCCCCCACACACGATCAGTCCGAACTGTCAATTAGGACTTACCAGTCGGAACTGAACAGTCGGAACTGCCGTGTGTGGGAACACCGTTTCGCCAGTCCAAACAATCAGTCCATCAACTGAATATCGTGGCAGACATCTATGTTTATAATCTTTGGTTGCTTTGCTAATTTTTTTTCCCTTTCTCTAACTAAAAGTGCAACTGCAATTGCAAAATTCAAAGATTCTTCCAAATTTTTAGATGAAACGACACATCCAACAGCAACAGCAAGCACAAGACTGATCGTGTGTGGGGAAGGCTTCAGTTCAGTCCAAACTGTCAGTTAAGGCTGAGCAATCCGAACTGGGATATGGACTGGTCGTGTTCGGGGGCCTTAAGGGCGCCGCCTACTTGGAGAGCGCAGAGACGTGCAGAGCCTTGGAAATCCGGCTTTTATTCGAAAACTATTCCACGTATTGTTTTGCGGTTTGGCTACGAAAAGCATTTAAGGAACAGCTTACAGACCTATAATAGTGAGACGTTCTATTTTCCCTTACTAATAGGTAAGTTTTGACTGTGAAAATGGCTAAAACGGCACTTTTTGCGGCGAGATTTAGGTAAGAAGATTCATTTTCCCGGGCTTCGGAAAATTATAGACCCGTAGAATGCACCTTTGTCTTGCGTCGCGTGATAAAAAAATATAGTTTCGTAGATGAAAATCGATGGTTCTACGATGCAGTTCTAAAGCACTGCATGCCAGTAAGACACTCCAGTGAAGTGGCGCCACCACGCGCTCCGCTCGGCCGCTATCAGTCCGGGAGGGGAAGTAGCCTTGAGCGGCGGGAAGGTGGGTATGCGGGGGGAAAAGATCCGGCTGGTAGGTGGAGTGCCCAGCTGCTGCGTGTCGCTAACCTGAGTCTAGGGCAGTAGCTGTCTTTGACAGACGCACAGTGCGAGGTGCGAGATAATAGTTCGTACATCCATCATCCTGCGTGCGTGCTCTGATACTTGTGAATGTGTGTGGGTGAATTGACTCGCGTCAAGTGCCAGTAGAACGTTTAGCCTTTATACCCATTTAGAAAGGTTTGATTTACAAAGGTATGGAATCTGCGAGAAAGCAAGTTTTGAATGAAGACAAAAGAAGAGGTAAAAAACGTCACTTGCGTCTGAATGCAGTTCGAAAGAAAAGGAAATGGAACAAAGGGAAAGTTTTACGTTTAGTTGACGGCAGGTAAGTGTGTTGTACATTTATTAAGAAACATGTTAGCCTTCACTTTCAGTTGAAAAGGTTATATAGCATAATTTTTTATATTCCTTTACTATCCATTTAAGCTGTATTAAATTTAAATGTTCTTTCTTTCACAGGCTGCGTTACGTGAAAAACCATGAAACAAGGTTTTCCAACTATACTTCACATGAGTCTTTCAGTACATCCAAACACGCGGGGAATATAGAAAATGCTGTTGAAAGGAAAACCCAGACAGACAGTGAGACTTGCTACATAACGTTGTCTCCAGCAAGGTTTGAATAATAGTTTTTTTCAACAATTACTTAAGAATAATTAAAGGGCAAAATGCCGAAAGAAGGTGTCTCTCTTACTTTTCTAGCACGGATAAAACGTCTATAACGCATGAATACCTGTATATGAATATTACGTAGGCCTATACACATACATAAAATAGTCCACTACATTACTGCATAGTTTTATAGCATGCTTTCCCGTATGAGATTCATGAAACGTTTCCTTAAATGTTTCCAAATACTTCTGCACTGAATGAAAATTAATAAAAAAGTAATATGCCTGTTCTTGACACATTTATCTTAAATGTCGTGTGTGTATGTATTTATAATAGCTTACATAAATACGTTCCATCATTTTATGACTGAGAACTGAAAATAAATTGACTCTACATCGGGAATCAGTGAATATTCGTTATTACTTACGATTTTTCACAGATTCAATTTGATGAAACATCTCAATCAGTAAACTGTAGAAAACTACATATTAACTTTGTTAAACCAATAATTGAAATAGTGAAACATATTAATTCGCAAATTTAATTTGTAAGATTTCGCGCTCAATTTATGAGGCGGTATTTTTTCATAATATAATATTAGTGTTTTCAGTCCACATACTTTTAAATTCAACCTAAATATTATATCTAACTCAACTACTATCATAAGAAATGGTAGCGTAGTGGTCAGGTCATCGGCTTTCGGCTGCAGACAACACGGATCAAATCATTCTTCCGATAAACTCGTTAGCAAATTGTAAAGTAGGTAACAGTATTCTACAAACATAGGAATATGGAAGAAATAAAAGAATATAATCTTTCATTTTTTATTTAAATTACTTATGATTAAAATTTAGATCTTTATTAACACTTATAAATAGTACTTCAGTTGCGTAGTTACATTTTATGTTAAAAGAAAGTTGAAGGGTTATACCTAGTAACAATTGTATATAACTTATGTGAGCGTTTTCAAAATATTATTTGTTTATAGCTTTTTACTGTTACCATCGCTGAGCGGTTGGGAGTGTTGTTGTTTGCTGTATTCAAATACTGTTTAACATATCTTCCATTACGCCTACAGTTAATAAATTATTTTGTTTTAACGGTTATATAATTAAAATATTCTGAGACGTGGTATTTTTGTTTTACACAGCAATGTTGTAATTTCACAATTGGAACATTGAGCCAAACTTTGCGACATAATTAATGAAATATATTATTAATTTTAGCCTACTAATAATGTCAACAATAATAGTTGTTTACAATTTTAATAGCGTATTTGATTATTATTTCAAGGAAAATCATATCTTTAATTTTGTTTTGTTTTAGGTGTTCCACCTCTCCCGGCGATACTGCTTCACATGATCAAGTAGACATCGATGGAGCAGGTTGTTCGTTTTGGACAAACGAAATATTGGCGACACCGCAGAAAGTCACAACTACTGATTATCCTACAGAAGAATATGATGTTACTGGAATATTTTCAGACACGGAACAAGAGTCAAAATCGGTCACAAGTGACTACGCTCAGCTTCTTGAAGGCGTGGAGAAACTTTCGTCACCAGCATCTTCACCCGAACAAACCTCTCCTAAAAAAACTTTCAGCTCTGAATCATCAACCTTTCCGATACAAGGCCGTCGACTGTTTGATGTTGACTTTCTATTCAAAGAAATGTCGCGCATCAGCCAACATAACAAAGTGTTTCAGTGTTCGTTTGAAAATATGCGATTAATAAAAGAACATAAAAATGGAATGATAAGTAAATTTGATTTCAAGTGTAATATGTGTGGTACTGTTGAATCTATTTTCTCGGAGGACCCCCAAACAAATAAAGTCAACTGTAACATGGCATGGGTGAACAGTATGTTGTTAACGGGCCAAAGTTTTACACAGTTACAAGACATAACTTCAACTTTGGAAATGCCTTGCATGGCCAAGGAGACTTTCAACAAATGTCAAAAATCCCTATCTTCTGTTATACACGATGTCGCATGTCAAAGTATGGAAGCCGCTGGCAAAGAAGAAGCAAGATTGGCAGTAGAAAATGGCAGTGTGGATGTCGACGGAGTTCCTCTCATAGCAGTTGTCACTGATGGAGCTTGGTGTAAACGATCGTATGGAAACAAATATGATGCTCTTTCTGGGGTGGTAAGTTTGTGTATTACGTAATCTTATTGCGTGTTGAATAATAATTTGTAGGCAATCTGTGTTATATCAGTAATTATGTATTATTAGTAACTAAAATAAGTTCATGACAGTGTGAACAACACGTAATAGTTATTTTGTTAATATTTCCTTCTTTTGTAGATAAATGCGACAATTTAAATTCTTTATAAGTGCAAACATTGTATAGTTATTTTGTGATAGACCTGTTTGCTAGTATGAAAGTCTTTTAGGCCTACCGGCATAGAGCCATATACTTAGAGCCTATTGGCATAATGCCAGACATTCGAAATAATGTAATTATCCTGATTATACAATGTTCGTTACCTTACATTAAGTTTTACAGCGAACAGATTAAATATGCTTGTTTTTTTTTCTTATAGGCTTGCATAGTAGGAAAAGAAACAAAAAAAGTTATCTTCGCAAGCACTAGGAATCGATACTGCTGCATATGTTCACGAGCAAACAGTAAAAATGAGACGCCAAAGGACCACGTCTGTTTCAAAAATTGGAACAAGTCTTCAAATGCCATGGAATCTGACATCATAGTGGAAGGTTTCAAATGCAGTGTTTCCATGCATAACCTGAAATATCATCAGCTGATTGGTGAGTCACAAGGTGATCAGTTAATTTCAGATGTTATTAATTATTATGTATTTGTGTCGATAGTATATTTTCGAAATAATTTCAATGCCGTGTGGTATTTAATGTTTTTATTTCCGACGTCGCACGTTTCATATGTTTTCATACAATGCTGCATATTGTAACGAACTGAAATGTAGCGCTTTTGTAACAGCTACTTCCTAAATATACAGAAAGGTATTAGCTCTACAATGTTTATAAATGTAACCTCGCGAAGAGTAGGTATTAAATATTGTGAACTATATGAAAATAGTTAGCCTCAGAGCAGTAACCGAGCGCTCTGATATGTCTACAAGAAGAACGTGCATATGTGGCCATTTCGAGTTAAAAATGATTTGGTAGTTTTCTGTAGGTATTTTTCAGTGAGCCATTGTATGTAAGTAGTTGTGTTAATTAAAGAAATGTTGTCTTGCACTTGTATTTCATACCCCAGAAATAGCATAGCCATACAATTCAGAGCCTACCACTATGTTAATATATGTACTTCTTTGAGGGCTTAACTGCAGATTTATGTCTTGGTATGGTTCTTAGGAATATTTTTAAAGGGTATGCAAGGTATAAAGTTTTCCATTTAGCCGAAAAAAGGACCCAAAAATATTGTAAAGTATGCGGCCTTAGTTTTAATATTTGTGAGAAATAGAGTATTGAAGTCTTATCTTGTTTAAGGCCATGTTACAGCGTTTAACGGCCCTTCAAAAACAATAATTTTTAATCAATGTTTTGTCTATACAGAAAAATCACCCAGTTTTAACAATACCACCTTAAACGTTTTATTAAAGTATTGTCATACCAATAAACATAACAGTTTTTTTCCAATATTTCTAAATAAGTTAACGCCAATTTTTTGCCCGAAAATGAGATAAAGAATGACAAAATAATGTATGCGGCCGAATTATACGTGGTAGATTTAAATAGCTTCTAAGGATTTGTTCACAGTTTCATTTCACGGAGTCATGAATTTTCTCAATTCATTACATTGGAAACTAACTGATAAATTTAACTCATTATTTTCGAAACGCTGCAACATGGCCTTGTATTTTTTTTCGTATATAAATAAATACCTATACATTCATCACATTAGTACGTAGCGTGTTGTAAACATTTTCAGGAGATGGCGATAGCAGCATTATGACCCAGTTGGTGAAGGCTCAGCCATATGGTCCAAATTTTACAATCACCAAAATTGAATGTACTAACCACATACTGCGAAATTACCTTCGAAGGATACGTTGTATTGCTCAAAAGACGAAAAACGAAATTGGTTCCGTTTCTCCTGTTCTACGAAAGGCTGTATCTGACAAACAACTCCGCCTTCGAGCTGCAGTCACCGGAGCTGTGCAGCATAGGCGTGCTCAAAAAGAGTTTCCAATTCACAGAAAAATTGAGGAGTTAAAACTTGACATTTACAATGGTCCATTTCACGTATTTGGTGACCACTCAGGATGCGCAATTAGAGGTTATTTCTGTAGCGGATTGAAAGAAAACGAGGAAAACCTTGTACCGCCTCTTCAAGAGGCAGGTATATGGTCAGAAATAATAGCAGCTCGAAACATTGTTGCACATCATGCTGTAAGCCTTTTACATAATGTCAATACTAATACAGCAGAGTCTTTCAATAATGTGGTTTGCAAGCATGTTTCAAGTAAACGAGTAAACTTTTGTTTGAGTGGTGGCTACCAAACAAGAAGCGAGCTCTCTGTAATTTCTTTTAATTCAGGTCCTCAAACACAGTCCTTTATCCATAAAGGTTTAACAAACAGTAGTCCTGGAAACATCACTAAAGCTCACATACAGCGCAAGGAACGTTCATCAGAGAAAAGAAAGCTCAGGAGGCTGACAAACCCACAAACATTTAAGCGCAGAAAGTTGTATGTGACAGGTCCTGACAAGGATTATGGCTGTGTAGAACAACGCATACCTGACATGGAACCAGACGAATATGCAAGACAGACACAGGAATTTCTCGCTAGTCTTTGTAAAACGGATGAAGAACGAGAAAATCTACAAATCGCTACCAAAGGGCAAAATGATTCTGTTTTCTGGAAATCAGAAAGAATCAAGCGACTGACAGCATCAAATTTCGGTAGAATCTGTAACATGAAGAAATCCACTAAGCGAGCAAAATCCGTTGTCAATATATTGTACAGTAGGTTTTCAGGGACGGAGGCCACAAGGTATGGATTGGAAAATGAGCATAGCGCCATTCAGGATTTTGAAGTGAACTTTGGTAAGAAGGTGGCTCGCTGTGGCTTATTCGTCGATAAGGAACACCCATGGCTGGCAGCAACACCTGACGGTCTTGTTGGAGATGATGGTATCCTTGAAGTAAAATGTCCTGCCGTAGCTGCCAGAATGTCTCCACAAGAAGCAGTGGAACAGAAAAAAGTAACATTTTGTAACATTGTGGATGGTAAAATGTTTCTGAAGAAAGGACATGCTTACATGTACCAAGTGCAGGGACAACTGCATATTACCAATCGTAAGTACTGTTATTTCGTCCTTTGGACACCACGTGGCTTACTAGTGCAACAAATTGAAAGAGAGAACAGTTTCTGGAAAGAAAAAATGATCAACAAACTGACACAGTTTTACATGACGTGCCTTCTACCGGAAATAATAGATCCACGTTATCCTAGGAATATGGAAATCAGGGAACCTGATAATACACTGTAAACAATTGATGGACAATAGCCTTATATGTAAGCCAAAATTACCACAAACAGTACAGGTAAATTCCCATTTTTAAAGAAGGATATTAACAACAAAAATGATTTCATAAAGATTACAGTTAGGCCTATAGATTTTTGTTTTCTAGTCCAATAAACAATTGAAACATAGAAAATTGGCGTACTAGTTTGACGAAAGATGTTTGAAATGATACAGTTATACAGACAAGTGCCCAGTTGCCAGTTTCCGTGCCAACAGAAAAAAAACCTTATGTTTGTGTATGCTGTGAAATACTTAAATCAATATAATGTAACAGTGTAATTGGCATGCAGTGTCTTATAACTTTGCACTTAGATTATATTATTATGGGCCGTATCTCATTGTGAATCGTTTTAAAAGATATACGTAAAATGTTTGTTTCACTCTACATGTTATATTGTGCGCTGATAGTTTACTACTAGTATCGAGCAGCTGTTTATTTTTATTTTTGGTTTTGATGTATTAACATTAGTTTCATTATTTGTATTTGCACCGTATTATTTATCAAGAGTGTTCGAAACGAAATAATTTGTTATACTGAATCTGAAATAGTTGTATGAATATATTTATTTTTGTATGTTTAAATATGTAAGGTGGAATATTTTTTTGTGTAAACAATTAGTATGTATGTTCAGAGCTATTGTATTGTAGCTATTGTCTCAACAGTTTCAAAACATTAAGCCAGTTTTTTACCATTTACTTAAGCTGATTCATGGTGACAACTGTCTTATTTTGTGGTACAAATTACATAGATGTATAACCTGTAGTAAGAATGAACATAACAATTCTCATAGATATAAAATGTAAATAAAATATGTAAATGTGGTATTGTTGAATGAGCATTAGGTGTTGTGTGAATAATATATTTTGTTATGAATGTTGTAATTTACAAGAAAGATATTTATATACATATGTTGTAAAATATACACATATCCATACACACTTTGCAGCCAGTGATTTCATTACATACCCTTCCATTTTATTTTGGCATTTTGTATACACTGCCAAAGGAAAAGTTTAATTACGATTTACTACCAATCTGTACAAAGTGCCTACAAGAGGTTTACATTTGTGGATACATGTGCCTCTGTAGTACATTATTATTGTAATAGTGAACGAATATTAAATTCACACATCTGGTACTTTAAATTTAAGTAGGAATATGAAGAAAACATACATTATAGTATTTGTTACATTAAGAAGGATCACAAACACACATGGTATTACCCATATTAAAATAAGAATAATATATAAATACATTAAGATTAGAAACATTACAGAGTTTACATTACTTAAGACCGACGACAATAAATAGGGATGTAGTACGTTGAGTAACATTGTCATATATTACATGACAAATTAATCCTTTAGTACACTCACTAGGTCATTGAATAATCTAAGACAATCATAAGAATAAACTCAGGCAATATAGAACGGCCTATACGAGTACACAAACGAATAAACATTAGACTACTAGTTAACTTACAGTACAACAAAAACTAAACATGTCTTAATTTTTTATAAAATATTTCATAAGTTTATTTATGACCCGCAGTGAAATTTACAGTTTTTTTGTCCTGAAATAAAATTGCATTCGCTATGTTCTTTCTAGACATCGTTTTCCGCACTATCTCTTAAAAATTGTGAGCTGTAGCGCTAAGCAGCACACAGGCTGACGAACATATAAGAATAAATTTAGCCAATCAGTGTACGCTAATGCGTAGCAAGTTTAATAGTTCAGTCGGTAATAATCTAAATTATTTGTTATTAAATGCAATAGAAACAAAACGATCTCATTTGATAGCAAATGTAGATAGTTGTTTTAAAGTACCACAAATTTGAAACACCATTTGTTAATTCACAGCCAACCATATAAGGAGTGAGGCAATCATCGTTTACGTAACATATGAGAGGCTAATATTGATAATGGTGTAAGTCACTTATATTCCGAAGCACTAGTGTTACATTAAATATGTTTCATACGAAAGCCCCTCTAAATTATTTAATATTTATTAACTTTCTCACAATCATTCAAGCACTTAGTTGGTTCTGTCTTTTAAATATCGTAACAAATAATTGTTTTGTTAAAAATTGGTAATGTGCCTTATTCCACTATCATTCTAAGCCTTTCATATCATTGCATGCAGTTACGGCATTCATAATAAAAGGCCACTTATATTTTCCGAGTTTGAATAGGAAAATATATCTTTATTCGTTAACCATTTTTACTAAAGCCTGTTCTACAGTGACACGGAACCGTAAGCAACGGAAACGCATAACGGAAACTCAAACGCAATCGCAAGAGTTGTGTTGCCAATCTCATGCCGAAGCGTTTCCGTGTCCGCTTGCGTCCACTGTTGCAAGTATATTAAAATATTCGTTTTTGTGAGTTCACTGTAGAACGGACCTAATGATTTATAAGAACGGCTGAAAACAATAGCGTCCGAAATGAAATATGCTAGATGTATTTTACTGCAGAACAATAAACGGCGATTGTTTCATCAGCTGCAAAATATTGCATACAAACACAACTTTAAAAGCAACAGAGCATTCGTTTAATGGGTAATAATAATTATATTATAGTTTCTTCATTCCAAAAGAAAGTATCATGGCATAAAAATATCTTTCACGATTCTCTGAAGTGTAATCTGGCCTTAGTTCAGCGCGGAAATCCTAAACAATGACATTCCGCCGCATGCGCCAGCCAAGTGTCTCGAGGTGCCGGCTCGGTGCCGGGAAGCGGACACCGCGTTCACTATCTGCCTCGCGCCCTTTCCCCTGCCCCCGCACTCTCCCACCCAGGTGTCTGCTCGGCGGTCGGGTGGGGGAAGACACCATCCCGCCTTTCGAGGGGCGGAAAGCCACGGCGAGTAGTTCCAGCGTCTGCCGCGATTCCTGCACGAAGATGAGCCCGTCCAAGCGCGCGAAGTGATTTTCCCACGGACATAGGCGGCGCCCTTAAAGAGTCCCAGTAGTGGTCGGCTCGCTTATGGAAGCGCTCTCCGCCAGACGAGGACACGTCGCACAGGACAGATCAATACACGAGTATTAGCCACATTACCCCCCCTTTTCCGCACAAAGCAATAAATAACTGGTTATCACGCACGCGACTATTCTGCCCGCGCCTGCTGTGTGCCAGCGAATAGCGTCCACGGGCTCGCCGTGGAGATGTTAGTGATAACACTGTTTTCATTGCAACAGAATTGAGACTGCTCTGCATTTATTACGTAAATGTAATGGTTATTCTAAAAAGTTACAAAAATGACATTTTAAGAGGAGATTAAATACAAGTTTTACAGTGTTACACATCGGTGATGAGGAACATTGGGACATAAGTTTAGTATATCACGTGCAAAAACAATCACTATTAACTATATCTTGAAGAGTAAATAGAAAGTTAAATAATTTCACTGAAAAGAGAAAATAACGGTTTTAGATGCAGATTCAAAATATGTATGTATACAATCTTGGCCTAGCTTAATGTTAAACCAGGAACGATTACCACGGAATGGTTTGACTCTTGGACGACTGTACCACACAAATGTGTTTGCAAACCTACGATGCGTGGCATCTGGAGACCTGAGACACACTGCACAAGGATATACTTCCATCACGAGGACGAAACGAAGATCTCAAGTTTACTGTCATGTGACTCCAACTGCAAAGGTTACCATCTCAGTAGTACATATATTAATGTTTTCCCGGCGCCTGGAGTCGAAGTGTAGTGTTGGTGACGGTGTCCTATATCTTGGATTGTTATGTCACGACGGCCATCTTGAACTTGACCTTGACCATGGTAGCCATATTGGATTCCACCATCTTGGATTCCGAAATTTTTTATTATGATGTCAGGCCCGCCATCTTTGATTCTGCCATTTTGAATTATGACATCAAATTCACCATTATTTTGTACTTTTAGTAGTGCATAATTATTGTAATTTTGTTGTTTTATTTCTCGAACCTGTCATTTTTTATTAATTTTGATTAAATTATCTTTTATTTTGCATACATCAATGATCAAACTAGCACTGTAATCGATCGAAACAATAATTATTTCAATAAATGTTTTTTTTTTTAAGTGTTGGAATTGTTTCCAAATTTCTAGCTTGATAATTATATATTTCTAAGATGGCGGACAATACGACTGATACTTTGGTACATGCCACTGTAATAAATAATTACTGGTCTCTAGCTGGTAAAAATTAAATTAATATGGTGGTAGGCACTCTTGCAGATGGCGTGCATTAATGTCTCGATGGCCATGCGGTCAAAGGTGTATGTTTTCCAACCTACAGTTTCGAGTTGGCATGGTTTGAATCACCGCTGTCTCAATGTTTTTGTGTAAAAAAAAAAAATTAAATTTTTATGTCGATAAGGACTACAATAACATTTACATCCAATGGAACATCGACCTTACGTGCCTGATACTGAGCGATGCTGGTTATATCTAGGAACAAACAGAGGAAACAAAGATGTTGGTATCCACGACGGCGGCCTCCAGCGAAAAAGAAAAAACTAAGATGGCGGTCGTGATGTCATTCAATATGGCGGCATTCAGCAGACGACAACAAGAGGATGAATTGCTGTCAAATTCGAAAAAAAATGACTGTGATATCATATCCAAGATGGCTGACATGATATAAGAATTAAAGACGGCAGCCATAACGAAAATTGCAACATTCTGGGAGTGGGAAATAAAAATGGCGAAACTCAAGATGGTGGGTCCAAGATGGCAGAAGAGGTCAGGGTCAAAGTCAAGGTCAATGGTTAAATGTCAAGGTCAACCAAAGTAGCTGCCGTCACGTCACAATCTAAGATGGCGGACATCGGTTCCAGCTCCTCACTCGGACTCCAGTCCCAGTAGCCCCATTCCTATACTACTATACTACTATACTGTCTATAGTCTGTAAGAGAATGGCGTCATAACATCTGAGGCGTGGTGGAATTTCCCCGGTACTGGAGTAATCACGCCACTGTGAAATATTTCTCAAAACTCCTTTTTAAACAACATCAAAATCAAATTTAAGTTTTATTAACGTATTTATGTAATGCCAAAGAAACTGTAAAACGAATTTATACCCTTATTTAAAGTAGTAACATATTTTACAGCATAGAAAATAAAAATATATATTGTTTTTTTTTCCTTATATGCGGTACGATTTTCCCGGTCTTCACATTCTTCGTGTCAAGTTTTTACACGCAGCGCTGCAACGAGTCCCGTCCACACATGCACATTTTGGTCACGCAACGGAGCTACGTTGCGGTCGCTTGCAATATATGGATACCCACCTTTACGAAAAATTGTGTAACGCCCAGAGCGTCGCGGCACGTGTAAAGATCACTAAGAGAGTGATGTTACTGCATTGCTATTCTGCACCATGTTTGTTCGATCTGTGCTTCTATCGAAACACCGAGCAAGGTGTTGTGGTGGCATTTTCAGTAGTTAATAAAGTATACGTTGAATACACATTACAAAAATTATTATGAAGCCTCTTAACACCTTCACAATCTGAATTCGTATAGGTAAATATAAATGTTAAAACACACAAATTACACAAAGGCTGTTATTGTACCGTGCTGGCATCAACACTAACGCCCTTCGAATAGCGAATTTATGCATCATAACTAGGAAATTGTTTGTTGAAAGTACGCCGTAAAACTTCAACCAGTGTGTGAACTTTTAATTCTAAAGGGCGTGATTGTTACGCACACGTGAGGTTTTTTTTTTTTTTTTTTTTTTTTTGCCATGGCTTAATAGAGTTGTTAGCGTCGAACAAATTCAGCGAGCATGAAGCAATTACCTCGGCCTGGACCTACAGCAACGAAAACCAATGTTATCCCAACATTTTTAAAATTTT
The DNA here is from genome assembly GCF_032445375.1 of Bacillus rossius redtenbacheri. NCBI lineage: Eukaryota > Metazoa > Arthropoda > Insecta > Phasmatodea > Bacillidae > Bacillus > Bacillus rossius. The sequence continues at coordinate 15,238,315 of NC_086337.1, forward strand.
TGTTGGATGTTTTTAATAGGGAGATGCATTCTCCAAGTAAAATGTATGACTTGATGTAGGCTTTTGGACATACGCCATTGCTATGCTCATGTATGTCTGTAGAAGAAAACTACAAAAAACACAAGTGATAAAAACACAAATTAAGCAAAAAATTGCTGTTGTCAGGATATAAACACCACACAATACTCCACAACAGGAATATGGTCAACAAACAAAGAAAAACAAAGAAAAATGGACTAAAAAAAAACGAAAAACCCCACAAATGATGACTGCACAAAAAGACCGAACCAAAAAAAAAATTCAGCACAACAGTTGAAACGAGACAAAAACACAGCAAAACGAAAAGACGAAACAAACACAATAGTTTTCCAAAAACAGAAGAGAACGAAAAAAAAACCCCACAAATGATGACAGCACAAAAATATTGAACCCAAAAAAATTCAACACAACAGTCAAAACGAAACAAACACAACAGTTTTCTAAAACAGAAACAAGCGACGTTTCGGGAACTGCTATCTGCTCCCGTCCTCAGGCAGAGACGCACATGGCACATTTTTTAGTCCATTTTTCTTTGTTTTTCTTTGTTTGTTAACCATATTCCTGTTGTGGAGTTTTGTGTGGTGTTTATATCCTGAAAACAGCAATTTTTTGCATAATTTGTGTTTTTGTCATTTGTGTTTTTTTGTAGTTTTCTTCTACAGACATACATGAGCATAGCAATGGCGTATGTCCAAAAGCCTACATCAAGTCATGCACTCCCATTGCACAAATCTGTCAAAGATAATAGTTAAATGTTTGTTGTAGACACAAATATTACTGCCATCTTAGGCGATAACATACGCGCCCGGAATGACCTGGCGCGGGCATATATCATCGCATATCTTAAAGAGCATTCAGATTTATTTTCGCGAAAAGCACCTACCCCTGGTTACTACACCTAATGATTTTGAAACGGTGGTCTTTTTGATTTGGTGGAGTTAAAAGCTAGATTTACAAAATGAAAACTACACATACGAGCGGCCTTGTCCCGGGACTCGAACCCAGAAACCCTTGAGTTTGAGGGGACGCTTCTACTCACGTCGCCATGGAGCCGGGTCCAGCGTCTGGCCTCGCAGCTTCCTCGCATGACGTCACGGTACCTACATCCTCTGGTGTTTCACCAGGGTTATTACCACACTTGCAAACACAGAAGCACTTAAGGGAAAAGTAACATTTGTGGAAGGTTTAATTCCTCGGTAAATTAGGCATGTTATTGTTATATATGACCGAATAATAAACTTTTTATACTACAATATATTTAGAATATATTGTTAGTTGTATAATAAAAAGCTTCAGTAAAATATGTTTTTCAACGAACGTTTACTAAAAACAGTGTTCATTGAGAACAAAATACGTAAATGACTTAATATTAATTTAAAACGATATTTCTAAGGTATATACAAATTATTTTTCAAAACATAAATATGTCAAATCCTTAACTAAGTATTTATTTTTATTGTGACAATTAAATTAATTTTTATACAATTAATATTTCTGGCGATATTGCCAATGTAATATTTTTTCGATGTTTGCCAACTAATTTTCATTACAATTTTTTCTACTTAATCTCATTACAATTAGCTAAATGTAAGATTGATAATAACATATTATGTAAAAAAGGGCAGGTGGTACATAATTTGAAGTTATTACACAATTAGTAAATTATAACCGAAGGAAAGTGCTAGTCTTTCCAAACCATATTCATCAAAATGCACAATAGTTAAAAATTAGAAGTAAAAAACTTAAACAGTAAATTTCGTCAAAATTGTTTGAGCGGAAGCACAATTACAGGCACGACACACACTTTCCCCTACAGTCATAAGGAATTACAGCCTCATATAAAAGAGTAATTTCATAAAAAAAAATTTATTTCAGAAAATAGGCTCAAAATGGGCAGTACTTGTAATCAAACGAGAAAAAAGAAGGAGGGACTAATTTTGGTCTACCGAGAGATGTACGGGAGACAGATACATAAGGATAATGACGAAAGTTTATGGGTTTTAATATATCCATATTTGACAGTGCGCGATGGAAAGTGGAATTTTCGTATAACATTTGGAGATTCAATGAAAGAAAGGAGACTCATTATAGACCTATACCTAAACCAGAACTTAATTGTAAAGTGTGGGAGATAAATAAATTATATGATTCGTCTTAGGAGAGGAATTTACTGGGTTGAGTTTTGTCTCCCATATTTTTAAATACATTTTTCGATCGGTGATAAATAGGGTTTTAACGTAACTGCATTATATTAGTAGCGGAATGACTTGACGAGAAAACTAGAAAAGTTAAACGCAGGATCCAAAATGTCTGAAATGAGAATAACGAAAATTGAAACGAAAATGTATGGTGGTAATTGGAAAAATGAAATGAGCTGCATTAAAAGGGAAGATGATATTGAACAAATGAAAAGTTGAATAGTTATACAGACTGTATCAAAATTCATGTTATAACGCTTGAGGGTAGAAAGCTCTTATTATTTGCAACCATTTTTGCCAATAAACATGTTGCCGGAAACGTGTAGTTAGGCCCCTGTAGCCCCAGAAAGAGTCAGCGTAGGCAACCCGTTGGGTTTTGTGCGAGACAGACGATGCTGTGGTGAATTACGTGTTTACGACGCCGGGCAGCGCTCGAGAGGACTGTACGATGTCGAATGCTGACCCCCGCCCCTTTTTACTTCCGTTGGTGGCGCCCTTACCTCTTTTCTTCCGTTCGTGCCGTGCCATAGCACTGCGCAGCATGACATCGCAGTGTCGCAGTGTGTTTTCATATCACTGGTGGTCTGTCGTTGACTGTTCTGTCGTACAAGCAAACTCGTGGAGTCATTTCTTTCGCTGTGGTTCTGAAAAGGGCGACGTTTTAGTGGAGCTCAATGGAGTACACGTTTAGTGAGTACACGGACATGCTGCTTGTTTACGGGGAAGCTAGACAAAATGGACGAGCCGCCCGTTGTCTGTACGAAGAACGATATCCGGTTCGTAGGATTCCAGCTCACACAATGTTTGCAAGACTTACTCAGCGAATACGTGATACTGGTACATGTGCCGTCACAAGACCAAATGGTGGTGCTCCACGCAGGGTTCGTACTCCCAGTTTTGAAGAAGATGTACTTCAGAGATTTGAGGAGAGTCCGGATACAAGCACAAGGGCAGAAGGTTCCGATATGGACGCTGACAAAATGGCTGTTTGGCGAGTTCTTCATGAGCAACTCTTGTACCCGTACCACCATGTAAAAGTGCAACACATGGGTCCGACGGACTATCCTCTTCGCATGACCTTTTCTCGTTGGTACATTCGAAGAGTATTGAGGAACCCCGAGTTAGCGGTTTTATTTAGCGATGAAGCCAAGTTCATTCAAGACGCTATTCTCGATTCGCACAACAGTCATGATTGGAATGATGTCAATCCGCATGCAACGTGTGTTACAGCTCGCCAGGAACGTTTTTAGTTAATGTGTGGGCCGGTATTGTTGACGGCGTACTCATCGGGCCTTTTTTTCTTCCGCCACGACTTACCGGCGCCGGATACCTCCACTTCCTTCAAAACGAACTACCAGGTCTTCTTGAAGAGGTTCCATTGCATGGCCGACGTGTGATGTGGTACCAACATGACGGGGCACCACCTAATTTTTCCCTGCAAGTGCGAGAGTATTTAAACAGAACATTTCCAAACCGATGGATTGGACGAGCGGGCCCTGTCGCATGGCCGCCAAGGTCACCGGACCTAACCCCGTTAGATTTCTTTCTGTGGGGTTACGTAAAAGGGCTTATCTACGCTACGCCAGTAGAAACGTTAGAATAGCTTACACAGCGAATCATTGAAGCGTTCGAAATCATAAGGTCGACTCCACACATGCTCCAGCGTATCCGTGAAAACATGATTCGCCGTTGCCACCTGTGTGTTGCTCAAGGTGGGTGTGTTTTTGAGCCGTTGCTATAGGCTGTAACGTTGTTAAAACGTATGCAACAATTTCCATGTTGTGAAACAAAGCCGAAGCTGTGATTGATTTCATAGTGAAATTAAAATCTGTGCCACGATTAAAAAGGTTATTTCTCTACTCGAACGCCCGCACATCCACAACTTAACACTCTACAACGGGTTGCCTACGCTGACTCTTTCTGGGGCTACAGGGGCTTAACTACGCGTTTCCGGCAACATGTTTATTGGAAAACATGGTTGCAAATAATAAGAGATCTCAAGCGTTGTAACATGAATTTTGATACATCCTATAGAAATAACAGCACAGTAATGAGGAGACAAGATCTGCTGACTACAGAGATAGGTGACTAGCTATGAGAAGGCCTGCCAACAGACAAAAATCACAAATGATTATGTGGTTTATTATTTAAGGCTCAAAAAAAATATTATTGATACAATTCCCTTTGTATCAACGTATTTATGGGACTGTGGCAGATAAACGTGACGAACTACAGTTTTTTCGGAAACAAGTAATTGTAGGAAATATAAAAAAGAGATAATGACAGAATTAATATGAAAATAATTATTTTATCAAATGGGAAAATTAAATATAAACTTGGAAGTCTAAGCCAAGCTATCCTTATAATGTTAAAAAAAATCAGTCTATTTTTGTAAATACCTCCTCCATTCAACAGCGTAATGATGTTCATCAAAGTTAGTGTTTCTATTTTTTTCTTTCAAATCCCAGTGAATCGGTCAGTAAACGAGTAAATAATAAATAAGAAAGAAACAAATATGATTTTGAAGTTGCTATTTTGCGGAAAAGTGAGGAATTTCAAAAATTTTTGAAGTTTAAAATGAATTATGTTGGGTGACATCTTAGGGACATCCAAAGGCATTTATAAACCAAAATAAAAATATTATTAGTCAGCTTAGTAAATAAAATTAAGACTACATTTTTATTTTCAATTTATACCAAAGCTTTTGTATTATCAGAAAATACATATTTGAGTGGAGAGATACATACCAAAATATGCTATCTTGGATTCAACAGGTTGTGTGGCCATAATTGTTTTTTACCGTTTATTAGCCGTGATACCTGTCGTTGACGGATATTATTCCTATTTCGTCGCGAAGTGTTTTGAAGCATATTCGTCATATTGTGGAAGGAAGAAATACAATAATTGGATTTTTGTTTCGAAGTTTAAAATTTTAACCAAATAATATATAAACTGACGCGGTTGTCGTACTATACAATGTGTTGCGTTGTGGTTAGATAACAAAAAAATATACAGAAATACACTTACATACCTTTTGATCTACAGCATTAAACTAAATGACAGGGCACGTCTACACCAATAATAAAACTGTTCAAGCTAAACAGTCTGTAAATAAGATTACATTAAGTAAATAAACTGTTGGGAATGGTTACTGACATTTTTTATAACTTAAAGATATGCATTTTTTTATAATGTTATATTTTCGTCTATTGGCCAATTTGTTTTTTAACCGTTTGTTCCGGAATCACGTGAAAACAAATTAACAGTTTTTATTAAAACCTTTTTTATTAGTAATTTATAGTAATTACATAGTTCCTCATTATTCTGCAAACAGTTAAGAGATTATAATGTTTTATAAATAGAACACTAAGTGATTTTTAAAAGCATTTTAAGACAAAATAATGTTTCCCTAGATAAAACATAATTTTCATCCCTTTATACTTTTTGCAAATATGACAAAGTTTTCTTTTCAAACATGAAAATTTTCATTATACTAAAAAACTTAAAATATAACATAATTAATACCGAACAAATTAAAGATTAATAATCATTTAGAATTAGTTTTTCACGTTTTCTTATTAGAGAACGTTTCAATAATATAATCAAATTTTAATGTCCAAGTGAGTCTTGATTTAATGCATAATGTTCTTGTTTATTTCTGTTTGAGCAACAAAAAACAGGAAGTAAGCAAAAAATGCGCAGTGCTACACACATATTCGGAAATAAACTTCCAATATTGAGTTTTATTAATTTGTTGAGCAATGTTAGAGGCTACAGAGGATATTTGGGAATGATTTTCTTCTAAATCTTGAGAACAGTGAAGAAATTCGAATGAATTGTTTTTCTACTTACTTTGTTTTTCATCTGCGATAGATGACACAAACCCAATATGAAATAAATTTGTTTGATCTTTGTTAACCTTTTTTTTTTTTCGTCTTCTTATTTTTGATGTTTTTCTTTCCGCTTTAAAGCACCTGATTTATGTCAGTAACCCATAATTTTCTGTAAAAATTTAGCACATTGCATTTTACGTGGATCTTTTTTTTTTTTTAATTTATAAAATAGAAAAGTGGCACATTTCGATGAACTAAACAAATCTGATGTCAAATTTCAAACTAAGAACAAAATATAACTCGATGTATATTTGTCACGTAACAAATATATTTAAACTACCCTATTTATTATCTGCGTGCTCAGAGATACCAATGAATATATATTAATTAAAGGCGATACACACCTTTGGACTTTCAGGTGATTTAATTAATATCCCAAGCAAACTGGAGACATCTGGATCGAAAAAAAAAACTTTACATACATATGTAACACAATTATGCTTCGCCAACTGTATGTAGGCGTTGTGCCCACTGTAAAACACTAAATCTTAATGAACACGGTAGAAAAATCAAGGAATGTAAGTAAATATAAGTTACTGCCTGCAACATAACTATTATTTTGGAATAACATCTTCCTCATGCAACATCCAACTGTCGTGGCCAGCAGACTTCTCATTGCCCTGTCAGGTTTTTCGCATTCCGCCGCCAAGCGATAAGCAAGCCCATGAGCGTAGCGAGTGTGATAAATGTGGGTCTTCTGATTAATTAAATCTTCGATTTTCAAGTGCATACCAATATTTCTCAACGCGAATCACACACTTTCCTTCGGCGCCCACCGCTAGAATTCGCTGCCTGAATTGTGAACGCTGCAACACGAAACAAACGGAAATTTAAAGCTATTAGAAACGGCTCTTATAAAAGCGAAAAAGACTTGAAAAAATACTAATCCCTGGCTTTGAACAATATTTTTAACAAGGAATTTAATAAAGTACTGTCCATTTTGTTAAAATTTATCAAATAGTTAATACTATAAAGTTTCCGCACACGTTAGAAGTAAGATTTTTATGGCATTACTAAAAACAACCTTAACCATAAAAAAACACATATTGTAATACTAAGTATATGTTTGTATATTTATATTTGCTTATTCAACATTATTATACAATTTTATTTTAAAAAAAAGTAAAAAAAAAAAAATTCAGTTACGAGATTTGAACCAGGTCATTGCGCGTGGTCCACCGCTGAACTGCTCAACCTATTGGCATAGTGTAAGAAGAATATTTATGATTAGTTATGATCAATTTAAAGCCACCTTTTATGAGGTATTTTAAAACTTTAGATAATTTTTTACTATGACTATTTTAGTTTACAAAACATATTCCGGAATATTTTCAGAATCATAAATTTTCATGTGGCATACCAATACGTTTGGTATGTACCCTGCAAGTTGCTACACGTTGTTCCGCCATGTTTGCGTCACATTTACGTTCATCGACATCGGTTCCATTTTCAAGGAAATTTCTTTTATCAAATGACGTATATGGAGAGCTAAGATGTTTACACATAAAAAATTCAGAAACTTCGTGCTGCAACGCGATTAAGATATGAACTATTTCTAATCAGAAATTACATGGCGCTGACGTCATAGATGTGCCGAACGTGATTGTTTGGAAAATAATTTAATTCGCACCGCGTACATGGCGTAGCGCGGATCCCGGCACGATAGCAGTGCTCGAGCCGGCCGCCAGGCAGCGCGCGGGAGGCAAGCTGCGCGCCAGACAAATGACTCTCGTTAGTCGGCGGCCGGCGGGATTAACGGCGGGGAGGGAGGGGTGGGGGCCGCGCGATGCATCACCGCGACCCGCGCAGTCGTGGTCACCCCAGCCGGCTGCTGGCGCCGCGCCGCAACAACTGTCCAGTACCCGAGCACCGTGTCGACCCAACTGTCCAGTACCCGAGCACCGTGTTGACACAACTGTCCAGTACCTGAGCATCGTGTTACCTTAACCGACCAGTTCCTGAGCACCATGTTGCCCCAACTGTCCGGAAACTTAGCACTGTGTCGCCTAACTTGTCCAGTACCTGAGCACCGTGTTGCCTAACTTGTCCAGTACCTGAGCACCGTGTCGCCTCAACTGTTCAGTACCTGAGCACCATGTTGCCCCAAATGTTCGGTAACTGAGCACCATGTCGCCTCAAATGTTCGGTAACTGAGCACCATCTCGCCTCAACTTTCCGGAAACTGAGCACGTCGAGTGACACAATTCTTCGACTCTTTGTTTCAAGCATAGCAAACATTCCTAATAAAAATCAATAAGTATGCTGGCGCGGACATGTGCGCTATGCCAAGAGGACAGCGTCTTATAGCAGTCCATTAAAATACTTCCCTTAATTACGGTAGTGAAACAGCACCAATGTAATGGCACCTTATTGTAACGGGTTTTATCAGGTTGGTTTTTTTGACACATCCCGAGATTTTTTTCCCTAACCTAAGTTAAAAACTTAGTGTGTTTGTGATGGGTCTAGGTTGGGAAGACTCTAAGTCCGTCTCAGACCGAACCCATACGCTCTAATAATGCAGGGTATAAGCCATGCAACAGTGGTGACATGCATCATGTGCTAGGAGGGATTATTTAGCCATATCAGCTATTGGCGCCATGACTTAACTCCTCTAACACTTAACTCTAGACTAAAACTAGATATGTAGGGCTCCGGTAAAACCTGCATAGACTCAGGGAAAACCCTGGGTTCCTTCATGTCGGGTATTAAAGTCATGCATTAAGCAAGCAGTTTGGTTACGGGAAATAGAAGGATTTTTCAGGAAGAAGAGTTGGACAGATTGGAAAATAGTCCACCGAGCGAGGGGTTAGGCACACTACCAGAGTAAACTCTGGAAGACAAGATGTTGTTTCTAAGAGGGAAGTGAAGGAAGAGATAAAGATTAGTCCGTGTAGTCATGATCTTTAATTATTCTGTTCCATACACACACTATTTATTTCCCCGCACGGATATTCCGTGTACAGCTTCGGTCGCTGGAAACTCTCGCTCTCTCTGGCATCGAACCGGAGACTCCAGCGTGCAGTACCTCCTGACACTACCGGGAGGGCAGCCCGGTGTACTCGTTAATAACTATCATCCTACTAAACAAGTGTACGTATCTTACACGCTTCCTGTTACACTATCATTAGTCTAGCTCTCTTAAAAAACAATAACTCTCTCTGCACACGTTCAACTGCCAGTCTTCAGTGCGGAAGTTAGTGAGAGACCTCACATCAATCAACCACGAGGGGTCACGTCTCGGTGTTGAGACCGTGTATGGTCACGAGACGTTAATTTAAGATTCTCCACACAAACATTTAAGGACATGAAGAAGCTTACCTACCTTTCATGTTAGCGGGTAGAAATAAACTGACATCTTGTGACATCACGACTCATAGATAGGCTACGGCTGTGTGCGGCAAAGACAGTGCACTTTCACACAAAAACGATAGACAAAAGTTGAGATTTCATTCCAAAACAACATCGAATTCAGTGTCACCAGCTCCGGATTTAGCAAGAAGAAGAATAAATCCCGGAAATCGGTAATATATTTAGATTATGTGAACTGGTGTGAAGATTCTTCTAGAACATTCTAGAATCATCCCAATTATTAAATTAAACCAGATAATTGGAGGGTCAATAGGAGGGAGGGGGGGGGGAGAGAAAATGGGTATATAAGCTCGGGGTTTTGACCAGTTAGAGATGGAGCAGCAGGACCATCACCACCAACATCATGACGCATGAGAGAGAGAGAGAGAGAGAGAGAGAGAGAGATAGAGATCGACAGCAGGAAAGGTGTTTTGGAGAGCTAAGTATTGGTAGGGTTGTAATTATCTGTTATGAAATGGCCAGTAGAGTTTGAATTTTTGATGATAATAACTTTGATAGTGTGTGTAGTATCTGTTGGAATTGTATTTTTTTGTGAATATTATGCACCTGTTTAAGCTTTAAGTGTTAGCAGTTTTTTTTGTTTAGGTGCTCATAATATGGATTTGGCACTTGTTCCATTTTCTGCACCTTCTGTGCATTTTCTTGTTTGGCGGCCATATTGCTTTCAATAACTTGATTTAGCGCTACAAAGACCTTGCCTAATGAGTTGGTTAATAATATTTTTTTAATATTGGTAAAGATATTAAACATTTAAATATAGCTTACAAATGTTGGCTTTTCTAGCCTAGAGCTTATACCAAAGAAAACTATCAATTTAGATATAGTATTTATTGTGTGTAAATTATAATATTTGTTTGGACTAACTAGTCATCACAGATATAACTATTTTTGTACTAGAAGTTATTTATGAGATGTGTTAAAGACTAACAATAAACGTTGGAACTAATTTTATGTGTTTGGTCAATATTCTGCCACCTTACATTTTCAGCATATGTTTTGTCCCTTTGTATTTGGTTTTGAATTTAATATGCAGGTTAGGCCCCATCTGGGCAAGTGTTTAC